>NW_026015436.1:0-29286 GCF_020379485.1 Brassica napus | reverse complement strand
TCAAATCTGGTGATTCCAGTTTCCCAGTTTGGGAATAGCACAGCTTCAATCGTGTTCCAATCAAACCAGGATGAATCACTTTGTGAGAAGCTTGATTTGGATACATAAAGTGGTGGAGAATCACCAGGAAGTGAAATAAATCTCATAGGAGTTGGATGAAGAAGTTATCCCACTTTAAAATCAGGTGATTCCAGTTTCCCAGTTTGGGAATAGCACAGCTTCATCGTCGTTCAAATCAAACCAGGATGAATCACTTTGTGAGAAGCTTGATTTGGATACATAATGTGGGAGAATCACCAGGAAGTTGAATAAATCTCATAGAAGTTGGCGAAAAGAAGTTATCCCACTTTCAAATCAGGTGATTCCAGTTTCCCAGTTGGGATTAGGACAGCCTTCTTTGTCCTTCCAATCAAACCAGGATGAATCACTTTGTGAGAAGGTGATTTGGATACTAAAGTGGTGGAGAATCACCAGTAGTTGAATAAATCTCATAGGAGTTGGGATGAAGAAGTTATCCCAATTTCAAATCAGGTGATTCCAGTTTCCCAGTTTGGGAATAGCACAGCTTCTTCGTCCGTTCCAATCAAACCAGGATAAATCGCTTTGTAAGAAGCTGATTTGGATACATAAAGTGGTGGAGAATCACCAGGAAGTTGAATAAATCTCATAGGAGTTGGCGGAAGAAGTTATCCCACTTTCAAATCAGGTGATTCAGTTTCCAGTTTTGGGAATAGCACAGCTTCTTCGTCGTTCCAATCAAACCAGGATGAAATCACTTGTAAGAAGCTTGATTTGGATACATAAAGTGGTGGAGAATCACCAGGAAGTTGAATAAATCTCATAGGAGTTGGCATGAAGAAGTTATCCCACTTTCAAATCAGGTGATTCCAGTTTCCCAGTTTGGAATAGCACAGCTTCATCGTCGTCCAGTCAAACCAGGATGAATCACTTTGTGAGAAGCTGATTTGGATACATAAAGTGGTGGAGAATCACCAGGAAGTTGAATAAATCTCATAGGAGTTGGGATGAAGAAGTTATCCCACTTCAAATCAGGTGATTCCAGTTTCCCAGTTTGGGAATAGACACAGCTTCTTCGTCGTTCCAATCAAACCAGGATGAATCTCTTTGTAAGAAGCTTGATTTGGATACATAAAGTGGTGGAGAATCACCAGAAGTTGAATAAATCTCATAGGAGTGGGATGAAGAAGTTATCCCACTTTCAAATCAGGTGATTCCAGTTTCCCAGTTTGGGAATAGCACAGCTTCTTCGTCGTTCCAATCAAACCAGGATGAATCACTTGTAAGAAGCTTGATTTGGATACATAAAGTGGTGGAGAATCACCAGGAAGTTGAATAAATCTCATAGGAGTTGGGATGAAGAAGTTATCCCACTTTCAAATCAGGTGATTCCAGTTTCCCAGTTGGGAATAGCACAGCTTCATCGTCGTTCCAATCAAACCAGGATGAATCACTTTGTGAGAAGCTTGATTTGGATACATAAAGTGGTGGAGAATCACCAGGAGTTGAATAAATCTCATAGGAGTTGGGATGAAGAAGTTATCCCACTTTCAAATCAGGTGATTCCAGTTTCCAGTTGGGAATAGCGACAGCTTCTTTGTCCTTCCAATCAAACCAGGATGAATCACTTTGTGAGAAGCTTGATTTGGATACATAAAGTGGTGGAGAATCACCAGGAAGTTGAATAAAATCATAGGAGTTGGGATGAAGAAGTTATCCCACTTTCAAATCAGGTGATCCAGTTTTCCAGTTTGGGAATAGCACAGCTTCTTCGTCGTTCCAATCAAACCAGGATGAATATTCTTTGTAAGAAGCTTGATTTGGATACATAAAGTGGTGTGAGAATCACCAGGAAGTTAGAAAATCTCATAGGAGTTGGGATGAAGAAGTTATCCCACTTTCAAATCAGGTGATTCCAGTTTCCCAGTTTGGGAATAGCACAGCTTCTTCGTCGTTCCAATCAAACCAGGATGAATCTCTTTGTAAGAAGCTTGATTTGGATACATAAAGTGGTGGAGAATCACCAGGAGTTGAATAAATCTCATAGGAGTTGGGATGAAGAAGTTATCCCACTTTCAAATCAGGTGATTCCAGTTTCCCAGTTTGGGAATAGCACAGCTTCTTCGTCGTCCAATCAAACCAGGATGAATCATCTCTTTGTAAGAAGCTTGATTTGGATACATAAAGTGGGGAGAATCACCAGGAAGTTGAATAAATCTCATAGGAGTTGGGATGAAGAAGTTATCCCACTTTCAAATCAGGTGATTCCAGTTTCCCAGTTTGGGAATAGCACAGCTTCTCGTCGTTCCATCAAACCAGGATGAATCACTTTGTAAGAAGCTTGATTTGGATACATAAAGTGGTGGAGAATCACCAGGAAGTTGAATAAATCTCATAGGAGTTGGGATGAAGAAGTTATCCCACTTTCAAATCAGGTGATTCCAGTTTCCCAGTTTCGGAATAGGACAGCTTCTTCGTCTTCCAATCAAACCAGGATGAATCTCTTTGTAAGAAGCTTGATTTGGATACATA
Organism: Brassica napus; assembly: GCF_020379485.1. NCBI lineage: Eukaryota > Viridiplantae > Streptophyta > Magnoliopsida > Brassicales > Brassicaceae > Brassica > Brassica napus. Next base: position 26,736 of record NW_026015436.1, on the reverse strand, counting down.
AAGTGGTGGAGAATCACCAGGAAGTTGAAAAATCTCATAGGAGTTGGATGAAGAAGTTATCCCACTTTCAAATCAGGTGATTCCAGTTTCCCAGTTTGGGAATAGCACAGCTTCTTCGTCGTTCCAATCAAACCAGGATGAATCACTTTGAAGAAGCTTGATTTGGATACATAAAGTGGTGGAGAATCACCAGGAAGTTGAATAAATCTCATAGGAGGTTGGGATGAAGAAGTTATCCCACTTTCAAATCAGGTGATTCCAGTTTCCCAGTTTGGGAATAGCACAGCTTCTTCGTCGTTCCAATCAAACCAGGATGAATCACTTTGTGAGAAGCTTGATTTGGATACATAAAGTGGTGGAGAATCACCAGGAAGTTGAATAAATCTCATAGGAGTTGGGATGAAGAAGTTATCCCACTTTCAAATCAGGTGATTTTTCCCAGTTTGGGAATAGCACAGCTTCATCGTCGTTCCAATCAAACCAGGAGGAATCCATTTGTGAGAAGCTTGATTTGGATACATAAAGTGGTGGAGAATGACCAGGAAGTTGAATAAATCTCATAGGAGTTGGGATGAAGAAGTTATCCCACTTTCAAATCAGGTGATTCCAGTTTCCCAGTTTGGGAATAGCACAGCTTCATCGTCGTTCCAATCAAACCAGGATGAATCACTTTGTGAGAAGCTTGATTTGGATACATAAAGTGGTGGAGAATCACCAGGAAGTTGAATAAATCTCATAGGAGTTGGGATGAAGAAGTTATCCCACTTTCAAATCAGGTGATTCCAGTTTCCCAGTTTGGGAATAGCACAGCTTCATCGTCGTTCCAATCAAACCAGGATGAATCACTTTGTGAGAAGCTTGATTTGGATACATAAAGTGGTGTGGAGAATCACCAGGAAGTTGAATAAATCTCATAGGAGTTGGGAGAAGAAAGAAGTTATCCCACTTTCAAATCAGGTGATTCCAGTTTCCCAGTTGGGAATAGCACAGCTTCATCGTCGTTCCAATCAAACCAGGATGAATCACTTGTGAGAAGCTTGATTTGGATACATAAAGTGGTGGAGAATCACCAGGAAGTTGAATAAATCTCATAGGAGTTGGGATGAAGAAGTTATCCCACTTTCAAATCAGGTGATTCCAGTTTCCCAGTTTGGGAATAGCACAGCTTCATCGTCGTTCCAATCAAACCAGGATGAATCACTTTGTGAGAAGCTTGATTTGGATACATAAAGTGGTGGAGAATCACAGGAAGTTGAATAAATCTCATAGGAGTTGGGATGAAGAAGTTATCCCACTTTCAAATCAGGTGATTCCAGTTTCCCAGTTTGGGAATAGCACAGCTTCTTCGTCGTTCCAATCAAACCAGGATGAATCTCTTTGTAAGAAGCTTGATTGGATACATAAAGTGGTGGTGAATAAATCTCATAGGAGTTGGGATGAAGAAGTTATCCCACTTTCAAATCAGGTGATTCCAGTTTCCCAGTTTGGGAATAGCACAGCTTCTTCGTCGTTCCAATCAAACCAGGATGAATCTCTTTGTAAGAAGCTTGATTTGGATACATAAAGTGGTGGAGAATCACCAGGAAGTTGAATAAATCTCATAGGAGTTGGGATGAAGAAGTTATCCCACTTTCAAATCAGGTGATTCCAGTTTCCCAGTTTGGGAATAGCACAGCTTCTTCGTCGTTCCAATCAAACCAGGATGAATCTCTTTGTAAGAAGCTTGATTTGGATACATAAAGTGGTGGAGAATCACCAGGATGTTGAATAAATCTCATAGGAGTTGGGATGAAGAAGTTATCCCACTTTCAAATCAGGTGATTCCAGTTTCCCAGTTTGGGAAAGCATAGCTTCTTCGTCGTTCCAATCAAACCAGGATGAATCACTTTGTAAGAAGCTTGATTTGGATACATAAAGTGGTGGAGAATCACCAGGAAGTTGAATAAATCTCATAGGAGTTGGAAGAAAGAAGTTATCCCACTTTCAAATCAGGTGATTCCAGTTTCCCAGTTTGGAATAGCACAGCTTCTTCGTTGTTCCAATCAAACCAGGATGAATCACTTTGGAGAAGCTTGATTTGGATACATAAAGTGGTGGAGAATCACCAGGAAGTTAAATAAATCTCATAGGAGTTGGGATGAAGAAGTTATCCCACTTTCAAATCAGGTGATTCCAGTTTCCCAGTTTGGGAATAGCACAGCTTCATCGTCGTTCAAATCAAACCAGGATGAATCACTTTGTGAGAAGCTTGATTTGGATACATAATGTGGTGGAGAATCACCAGGAAGTTGAATAAATCTCATAGGAGTTGGCGAAAAGAAGTTATCCCACTTTCAAATCAGGTGATTCCTATGATTTTAGAGAATACAAAAGGTATTGAGTGATTTGAGACGAGAAAGAGATAGATTTGAGAGTGTATAAGAGATTATAAGAACTAAGAATGAGGTTAAGTGAGAATCATGATGAACACAAGAGATAAGAGTCTCTCAATCTCGTTAACTTCATTAATCAGCAAGGTTACAATATATATAGGAGAGACTAAGTCTAGGTTAACGGATACAAGGGAGACTAAGCATGTAGAGTCAAAGATGAGAGGAGCGGGCTAGTTTGAATGATCGGCCAGGATGGCTCACACGCTTGATGCCAAAAGGATCTAGCTAGATGCTCTTCTTTACAGCTGTTCCAGCCTGTCAGTCCGCGCTCTTCTTCCTTTTGATTCAAGCTGATCCACACCCAAAGGTAAAGGTAACTTTGGCTAAGTTACTTTCACTTTGGTAACTTCTTGGCCGAGATACTTCTCCTTGTGGTTGCTCCATCCGTACCAAGTGTACGGCCTTGTACGGCCTCTCTTGTACGGATTCCTCTACCTTGCTTCTTCTCCACTTATCCATCATTCCTTGATCCATAAGTCTCTTCTAACTCAACACTCCCCCTCAAGCTTAACTATCCCATAAGTTAAGCTTGGACAGCCATGAGATCTTCCTCATTAAAAACCTCACCAAAGAAAACCCATTGGGACAAAACTTTGATGAGGGAAAAAGAGTAAAGACCTCATGACTAGGGGCTCAGCTCCTTGCCTTAAGATCTATGAGTCCTAATCTGATGTGAATGGACTCCATAGTCTTTTGTCTTGCAGCTTTAGTAAATACATCCGCCAATTGATCCTCACTCCTTGTATAGCATGGCAAGATAACTCCCAAGACAATCATCTGCCTCACCTTGTGACAATCCACTTCAATGTGCTTGGTTCTCTCATGAAAGACTGAGTTAGTTGCAATGTGTATAGCTGCTTGATTATCACAGTGCATCGTCATTGGAGTTGCTTGCTCTATCTCCAAATGCTTCAAGATCCCCTTGATCCATACCAACTCATTGGTCAGCTTCAGCATTGCTCTATACTCAGCTTCAGCACTTGAACAGATACCACCTTCTGCTTCTTGCTTTTCCAAGTCACCAAGTTGCCTCCAATGAATGTACAATAGCCGGTGGTTGATCTTCTGTCAGCTCGATCACCAGCCCAATCCGCATCACAGTAGCCTACTACTTCAGTACTCTTGTTGCATCCCATCCACACTCCAAGACTTGATGTCCCATTCAGATACAAGAGTAGTCTCTCCACCATTCGCCAATGATGCTCTTTTGGAACTTGCATATGCTGACTCACTTGATTCACGGCAAAGCATATATCCGGTCTTGTGATGGTGAGATAGATGAGCTTCCCTACTAGCTTCCTATACAGCTTGGGATCATGGAAAGCCTTGCTATCTTCAAGCTCCCCCTCACGTGGAATCTTGTATCCATCTTCAAGAGGCATCCTTGCTGTCTTATCTCCTTGTATACCTGCATCTTTCAAAAGATCAAGTGTATACTTCCTTTGGGAAATGAATAACCCTTCCTTGGATCTACACAACTCAATTCCAAGAAAGTATTTCATTTCTTCCCAAGTCTTTAATTTCAAACACAGATTTTAAAAACTCCTTTGTGGCTTTTATCCCATCATTATCACTACCTGTTATAATGATGTCATCAACATAAACAAGTAGACAGATAATACCTGAAGGTGTTGTGAGAGTGAAAAGGGTATGATCAAGTTCTGACTTCCTGAAGCCACGCCCATTCAGTGTAGTACTTAGCTTGTTGTACCATGCTCTAGGAGACTGTTTTAGTCCATAGATTGCCTTCTTGAGTCTCAAAACGTTTCCTGGCTTCACTAGATGCTCAAGACCTGGTGGTGGTGCATATACACCTCATCTTCTAGTTCTCCTTGGAGAAATGCATTCTTCACATCCATTTGCCATAGCTCCCATCCAAGATTTACAGCAACAGATAATACAATTCTGATTGTATGTAGCTTGGCAACAGGAGCAAATGTATCTATGTAATCTTCTCCATAGGTCTGAGTGTATCCTCTAGCAACCAGTCTTGTTTTCTTTCTGTCAATGATTCCATCAGGCTTATACTTGATTGTGAATATCCACTTGCTGCTTACTGCCTTCTTTCCCTTTGGTAACTCACTCTCATACCATGTATCATTCTTAATCATAGCATTGGCCTCATCATCAACTGATTCCTTCCAGTCTTCATGTAGCATTGCTTCCTCATGTGATCTAGGTACAAAGCTCTTATCTAAACTCATCATAAATGTGCAATGCTGATCTGGGAATGTAGCAAATGAACACACGGCTTGAGAGGGATGCTCCACAGCTTGGGCATTGTAGTACACTCTCGTGTTTACCCAGTTGGAAGCATCTCTCTTCAGCCGTGTGCTTCTTCTTAATGGAACATCAGTAGCTGGCGCTTGCTGAGCCTCTTCTACTTCAGTTGTTTCTCCATTCTCTTGTTCCTGATCTTCATGGTACTCTCCATTATCAGGTTCATCTACATCTTGAGTCTCACGTTGATCAGGAAGTTCTGAGTCTTGATTCTCATTCTCAGTTCCATTCCCTCCCTCATGATCAACGTGAGTTGGTTCTTCAGCTTCATGTACCTCTGATGAGTGTTCTTCACTCTGATCCTGGGTCATTCCAATCCCAAGTCCTTCTAGTATCTGCCTTAGACTTGTAGCTCTATCAGATGGTCGTGAAAGATCTTCCAGGTCTTTCCACTCTTTGTCCTCATAGTAGCTCTTGTCTTCCAGGAACTTCACATCTCTAGATACAAGTACCCTTCTTGTTTCTGGAACAAAGCACTTGTATCCCTTCTGTGTAGTAGAATAACCAATCATCATACCCCTTATACTCTTGGCTTCAAGCTTGTTTCTTGTTTCTCCCGGAATCAGAACAAAGCTTACACAACAAATACTCTCAAGTGATCTAGAACCGGCTTGCTCTTGTTGAGAACTTCATAAGGTGATTGATCCTCCAAGATCCTGGTTGGTATCCTATTGATCAGATAACATGCAGTAATCACAGCATCACTCCAGAATCTCTTTGGCACACTCATTTGAAACATCATTGATCTGGCCACCTCCATAAGATGTCTGTTCTTCCTCTCAGCCACACCATTTTGTTGGGGTGTATAGGGGCAACTCGTCTGATGCAGGATTCCATACTGAGCTAAGTGATTCTTGAATGCGTGGCCAGTATACTCTCCACCATTATCAGACCTGAAAATCTTAATCTTGGCATTATACTGGTTAGACACATATGATTGAAAGTTTTTAAATGCATCAAGAACCCTATCCTTTGTTTTGATTAGTGTTATCCAGGTGTATTTGGATTTTTCATCTATGAATGTGACAAAGTACTTGTAATTATCTCTAGATAGGCAGGGAGCAGTCCACACATCAGAATGAATAAGATCAAAGCATTTATCATAGATAGTAGTGGACCTCTTAAACACAGTCTTACAATGTTTTCCCAAAATACAAGCTTCACAATCATTATTTTTAAACATGACACCTGGTAACATTAAGCTCAAGGCTCTAACATGTGGATGTCCTAGCCTAGAATGCCATAATGCACCTTTACTTAAAACAGAACTCAACAAGCAACTAGAACTAGAGATAGGGGCAATGTCTTCAAGTAAATAAAGATCTCCTTTGGTTACTCCTTGCCCAATCAACTTATTGCTCTCAATATCCTGAAATTTCACATCATTAGGACTGAAAATAACATTGCATTGAAGATCATTGGTGCATCTCTTAACAGATAGAAGGTTAGAAGTAAACTCAGGCATGTACAAAGCTTTAGAATCCTTATTAAATAGTTTTAAGTCTCCTACTCCTTTAATAGGTATTCTATCACCATTTGCAATCATTACATGTCCATGAGCTGGTTCTATGTTCTTTATAAGACTATCATCACTTATCATATGATGTGAAGCACCTGAATCTACAATCAATGGTTTTATACTTTGAGCAAGGTGAGTACTAGGCAATTTGATCATCAGTTTTAGTTTATCTATAACATCTAGCAACTTATCATTAGTTCTAGGTGTTTTTTCAGCAGCATAAATCCTATGCTTTCCATCTCCCATGTTCATACTATCAAGATTATCTAGCAGCCTATCACAAGTTCTAGATAACACACGAGCAGAGTATGAATAACCAAGGGTGTGTTCAATGGGTTACCAGACTCTTTGAGGGCTTTGATCAGGGCATCAATGTCAGACTTCCTAATCACCTCATGATCCATGTTCTTCCCGGCTCCTTGGAGGTGAGAGGCTAAAGCTCTTCCTTCACTTTCACCCGCATGACCAGATGAACCAGCTCCTGATGCGCCGGCTTCACTTGTCTCTGCAGAAAGGTGAGCTCTTCCCTCCCTCTCCTTGTTGAACTTGGCCGGCTTCAAGTGGGGGTGAAGAATCCAGCACTGACTCCTCTTGTGCCCTGGCTTCTTGCAATGATCACAGTTCCCACTAAACTTCCTTTCATCTCCACGGTAAGCAGCTTTGTTAGCTTGGATTGCCTCAGCCTTGTTGGATAGAGCTACATCTCCTCTTCCCCAAACAAGCCGAGAGTCCCTTCTTCCTTCTGGAGTTGTGCACACACCTCCTCCATAGATGGAAGGTTTGGAGACCTCAGAATGTGCTTAATAACATCACCAAAGGCCGGATTCAAAGTCAGCATCAAACCAAACACTTGATCTTGTTCCCTCCTCTCCATGAGAGTCTCTTGATCAATGGTGCTTGGCCTCAAGGTCTCCAGCTCAGACCAGAGAGATCTGTACTTTCCCAAGTGTTTAGAGAACTCCTCCTCTTCTTGCGCAAGGTTGTTGATAGCTCTCTTGAGCTCAAACACCCGGCTCAGATTGGTTGTGTTCCCAAAGGTCTTCAGGAGTGTTTCCCATAGGTGCTTAGGAGTCTCACAGTAGCTGTAGGCATCTAAGAGATGGACTTCAAGAGAGCCTTGTAGCACTGAAAGCACCATCAAGTCCTCTTGTATCCATTTCTTCTCGGCGGCCGCAACTTGATCTCCTTCACCTCCACCTCCTTCTCCTTCCTTGGCCACTGGTCTTGGTGCCTCATCCGTGATGTGACTCCACAACCCTAGCCTCCCAATGGCTGTCTTCACCAGCCTTGACCACAGCAGGTAGTTTCCACTACCCTTTAGAGCCACCGGTACTGTAATCACCTTGTAGTGTCCCTCCATCTTGTCTTGTATGCTCCAGTGAAGAACACGCTAGATCTTTTGAAAGAAGATGAAGAACTTATCAGAAACTCAATACCAAAGCCAACCTGGCTCTGATACCATATGTGTTAACTTGAAGAGAAGAAGTGGAGAAGCAAAAGTGATGAGTTGAGTTGGTGCTTGTGCAAAGACATGGCAAGATCTTCAGAGATTGTATGTTAAGGCTTTGGGAGAGTCTTAAGGCTTCAGAAGTGGTCTGATGAGTGTGCAAAGATAGGGTTAAGTCCAGGAGGGACTTAGACACCATTTAGAGAAGATTTGGGTCAGACAGTAACTCCAAAGTTACCACAGTAACTTTGGAGAGTTACCACAGTAAGATTGGAGAAGTTTGGGCAAGTTGGTGTAAAAGTGAATAGTGAATCACTAGTCACTATTCAGGTTGACTATTCACTATTTGGGTCACTATTCAGGATGTGAAGAGTGTGCATAGTATGTGGATAAGGCACCAAGGTTTGAATCTAGTCAAAGGGAATCAAGAAGATGCTTTGTGGAGGCAAACAACCAATGGGAGCTTCCTTGTGTGTGATTGGCTAGTTCTGGTCTTGGACAGGCTGTCTCTTGCTGTAAAGAGAAGGGAGCCACGACCATGAACCTGGACAGATGCATGGGAAGATTAGGAGGAGCCTAAGGAGAGCCAATCACAAGCAAGGAGCCAGCTTGCCTTGGTTTGAATTAAAGTGAGCCAGCTTAGCTTATCCAATCAGCACACATCACTCAGATTACAACAAGACCAACTCATCCTCACCATCCATTCCTCTTAAGTTATTTCTATCCATTAGATTTAGGTTTCTAATGTTGCAAACATGTAAAGCCTATATAAGGCATGTGTATGGACGAAATTGAAAGCTCTCTTAAGAGAGTATGGGGGTTTTCCCCATCTCCTTCATAAATATAAAAGTGTGTTCTTGATCAGATTCCCTTAATCTACCCTTTTCTTAGTCTCTAATCTCTTAATCTCTCTAAGTCTCTTTGTTTCTGATTCAAGTTCATACTAGTTTCATCAGACCTCTTATTCAACTAGTTCAAGACCTTATTCTTTGCCTCTAATGGCTTCTCATACACATACACAGCCAGAGCTCTCAAATCTCATATGGTATCAGAGCCAGGTTCATCAGAACCTGAGCTGAGCTTCCGCAAATCCACAGCTCTCATCTCAGCTCAAATCAAACCCTTGAAGACATTACCAGCCGAGTTCAGTTCTTGAAGAAGAAAGAAGCTTGAAGCGTGGAGTGTTCTCCTTATCTCTCAACCGTGCCTGTCTTTACCTGATGGAGAGTGTCTCTTTGGAAGCAGAGGAGGATGGAGAGGCGTCATGAACCTCAAGCCAAAGCTCCTTGTCCAAGAGCTTATCACATCCGGATACAAGAAAGATGAAGCTAAGAGAAGCCGGTTTGAAGTATGAAGAAAGGAGGGGTCTTTGGGTGTGAGAAACAAGAAGGAGGCCATGGACTGAAGGAGAAGGAGTTGGGTGACGACCTAGACTCTTGAATCCAACCATATCATGGCCAGATTGCCTTTGGAGGCTTAAGGAACCAACCTGGTTCCTTGTGTAAGCGATTCTTTAAAACCTTCTTGATATTGAGCTTGTGGTGTGACTGTGCCTGGTTATTGTGATGTGTATTGATTTAAAACCCTGAGGATAATGTGTGATTGCTAAATATAATTAGTTGAATCTGTCTCAGGATGCTTTAAAGGCTTGTTTAGTGTTTAAAGAGTAAAATGCTTGCTCCTGTTAAGTAATGAGTTTTCTAAATGTGAAATGATATTGTTTGAAGCTCATGAACTGAAAACAGATTGAAAGTAATGCATTGTCTGATGTTAAGTGATGATAGTAATGCTTAGCCTAAGTTATAAATGAATGTGTGATGAATTGTATTGTTGCATTCATGAATTAAAACTGATTAGGTTAGTGCATACTGTCAAATGGCTGTCTTACATTGAAGCATTAGATTCATGTCTAAATGCTGAGTAAAGAAGCTTTAAAAATTGCCTAAGTAGCTTGTATTGAATCTGTTAGGATCATGCTAGTGCTTAGAGAGTTTGCTTGCAAAGATTAGAACTTGAAAATGTCTAGTTTAATCTGTTGCATTGCTTAAAGACATTGGTGTTCAAACTTGATGATGCATCAAGGGTTGACCCAATGCACTTGTGTCTTATCTTTGCTGGAGTTTGAGTGATGTTTCAGGTTCACAAGAGGTGTTCTTGGTTCACCATCCATCCGAGTTGAAAGAGGAAGACTTTGCCCATTGTGTGGAGCAATGGAGAGTTGAGAGAGAAGTGGTGATGCGCCACTGGTGTGAAGTGTCACTGAAGCTCACTTGCAAGCTTGGACCTATACTCAATCCAAGCTTGAGGAGGGGAGTTTAGTGAGCTTCCAAGCGATCCAAGAAGTCCATTGCAAGCATCTGAAGAAGGAGCCATCCGGGCTTAGGCTGTGGCGAATCTATTCAAGAGAGTACTCAAACTAAGACAGAGTACTCTTGGCTGTGAGAAGATGAAGGCAACTCTATCAAGGCGGCTTCTAGTGTGAAGTGATTGGAGAGATAGCTGAAGCTTCCACAAGCATTCCATGAAGATGGCAAGATCAGGAGAGAAGCGGCAATGGTGTGTGTGTGACGATCATGAAGCAATCCATTCAAGCTTGTTCCTGTGAGAGTCTCAAGCTTGAGGGGGAGTGTTGAAGCTTACATGATCCAAGAGAGCTTGGTAGTTATTCTAGAAGAGGAAGCAACCTGTTGAGAAGTATGATGAAGGATGAAGAAGCAATGTCCAAGGCGGCGTCAAGTGTTGAGGTGATTGGAGAATGGCTGAAGCATCCTCATGTAGCTCAAGCAACAAGGTGGCGACTCTAGAAGAAAGAAGCAGCCAAGACTCAGTAAGAGAAGTTATATCTCCAAGAAGAGGCTGATCTGGTGTGTCCGAGCACTTCAACCTAACAAGAGGTTAGGTGAAAGGGGGAGAGACCAAGATTAGGCAGTAAGGAGAGTACAAGGCGTGGGATGATTGTAGAGGCCATGATCCAGAGTCTTTGTGTCCCTTACATTGTTGGTAAGGCACAAAGACTCACTGGCCAATCCCTAGGCCTTGGAGACTTTACTCTTTTTCCCTCATCAAGGTTTTGTCCCAAAGGGTTTTCCTTGGTGAGGTTTTTAATGAGGAAGTTCTTCAAGGTTCCAAGCTTGACTTAGGATCAGCTAGAGTCAAGCTTGAGGGGGAGTGTTAACTTGAAGAGAAGAAGTGGAGAAGCAAAAGTGATGAGTTGAGTTGGTGCTTGTGCAAAGACATGGCAAGATCTTCAGAGATTGTATGTTAAGGCTTTGGGAGAGTCTTAAGGCTTCAGAAGTGGTCTGATGAGTGTGCAAAGATAGGGTTAAGTCCAGGAGGGACTTAGACACCATTTAGAGAAGATTTGGGTCAGACAGTAACTCCAAAGTTACCACAGTAACTTTGGAGAGTTACCACAGTAAGATTGGAGAAGTTTGGGCAAGTTGGTGTAAAAGTGAATAGTGAATCACTAGTCACTATTCAGGTTGACTATTCACTATTTGGGTCACTATTCAGGATGTGAAGAGTGTGCATAGTATGTGGATAAGGCACCAAGGTTTGAATCTAGTCAAAGGGAATCAAGAAGATGCTTTGTGGAGGCAAACAACCAATGGGAGCTTCCTTGTGTGTGATTGGCTAGTTCTGGTCTTGGACAGGCTGTCTCTTGCTGTAAAGAGAAGGGAGCCACGACCATGAACCTGGACAGATGCATGGGAAGATTAGGAGGAGCCTAAGGAGAGCCAATCACAAGCAAGGAGCCAGCTTGCCTTGGTTTGAATTAAAGTGAGCCAGCTTAGCTTATCCAATCAGCACACATCACTCAGATTACAACAAGACCAACTCATCCTCACCATCCATTCCTCTTAAGTTATTTCTATCCATTAGATTTAGGTTTCTAATGTTGCAAACATGTAAAGCCTATATAAGGCATGTGTATGGACGAAATTGAAAGCTCTCTTAAGAGAGTATGGGGGTTTTCCCCATCTCCTTCATAAATATAAAAGTGTGTTCTTGATCAGATTCCCTTAATCTACCCTTTTCTTAGTCTCTAATCTCTTAATCTCTCTAAGTCTCTTTGTTTCTGATTCAAGTTCATACTAGTTTCATCAGACCTCTTATTCAACTAGTTCAAGACCTTATTCTTTGCCTCTAATGGCTTCTCATACACATACACAGCCAGAGCTCTCAAATCTCATAATATGATTTTAGAGAATACAAAAGGTATTGAGTGATTTGAGACGAGAAAGAGATAGATTTGAGAGTGTATAAGAGATTATAAGAACTAAGAATGAGGTTAAGTGAGAATCATGATGAACACAAGAGATAAGAGTCTCTCAATCTCGTTAACTTCATTAATCAGCAAGGTTACAATATATATAGGAGAGACTAAGTCTAGGTTAACGGATACAAGGGAGACTAAGCATGTAGAGTCAAAGATGAGAGGAGCGGGCTAGTTTGAATGATCGGCCAGGATGGCTCACACGCTTGATGCCAAAAGGATCTAGCTAGATGCTCTTCCTTTACAGCTGTTCCAGCCTGTCAGTCCGCGCTCTTCTTCCTTTTGATTCAAGCTGATCCACACCCAAAGGTAAAGGTAACTTTGGCAAAGTTACTTTCACTTTGGTAACTTCTTGGCCGAGATACTTCTCCTTGTGGTTGCTCCATCCGTACCAAGTGTACGGCCTTGTACGGCCTCTCTTGTACGGATTCCTCTACCTTGCTTCTTCTCCACTTATCCATCATTCCTTGATCCATAAGTCTCTTCTAACTCAACAATTCCAGTTTCCCAGTTTGGGATTAGGACAGCTTCTTTGTCCTTCCAATCAAACCAGGATGAATCACTTTGTGAGAAGGTTGATTTGGATACATAAAGTGGTGGAGAATCACCAGGAAGTTGAATAAATCTCATAGGAGTTGGATGAAGAAGTTATCCCACTTTCTAATCAGGTGATTCCAGTTTCCCAGTTTGGGAATAGCACAGCTTCTTCGTCGTTCCAATCAAACCAGGATGAATCTCTTTGTAAGAAGCTTGATTTGGATACATAAAGTGGTGGAGAATCACCAGGAAGTTGAATAAATCTCATAGGAGTTGGCGTGAAGAAGTTATCCCACTTTCAAATCAGGTGATTCCAGTTTCCAGTTTGGGAATAGCACAGCTTCTTCGTCGTTCCAATCAAACCAGGATGAATCACTTTGTAAGAAGCTTGATTTGAATACATAAAGTGGTGGAGAATCACCAGGAAGTTGAATAAATCTCATAGGAGTTGGCGTGAAAAAGTTATCCCACTTTCAAATCAGGTGATTCCAGTTTCCCAGTTTGGGAATAGCACATCTTCATCGTCGTTCCAGTCAAACCAGGATGAATCACTTTGTGAGAAGCTTGATTTGGATACATAAAGTGGTGGAGAATCACCAGGAAGTAGAATAAATCTCATAGGAGTTGGGATGAAGAAGTTATCCCACTTTCAAATCAGGTGATTCCAGTTTCCCAGTTTGGGAATAGCACAGCTTCTTCGTCGTTCCAATCAAACCAGGATGAATCACTTTGTGAGAAGCTTGATTTGGATACATAAAGTGGTGGAGAATCACCAGGAAGTTGAATAATCTCATAGGAGTTGGGATGAAGAAGTTATCCCACTTTCAAATCAGGTGATTCCAGTTTCCCAGTTTGGGAATAGCACAGCTTCATTCGTCGTTCCAATCAAACCAGGATGAATCACTTTGTGAGAAGCTTGATTTGGATACATAAAGTGGTGGAGAATCACCAGGAAGTAGAATAAATCTCATAGGAGTTGGCGAAATGAAGTTATCCCACTTTCAAATCAGGTGATTCCAGTTTCCCAGTTTGGGAATAGCACAGCTTCATCGTTGTTCCAATCAAACCAGGATGAATCACTTTGTGAGAAGCTTGATTTGGATACATAAAGTGGTGGAGAATCACCAGGAAGTTGAATAAATCTCATAGGAGTTGGGATGAAGAAGTTATCCCACTTTCAAATCAGGTGATTCCAGTTTCCCAGTTTGGGAATAGCACAGCTTCATCGTCGTTCCAATCAAACCAGGATGAATCACTTTGTTAGAAGCTTGATTTGGATACATAAAGTGGTGGAGAATCACCAGGAAGTTGAATAAATCTCATAGGAGTTGACGAAAAGAAGTTATCCCACTTTCAAATCAGGTGATTCCAGTTTCCCAGTTTGGGAATAGCACAGCTTCTTCGTCGTTCCAATCAAACCAGGATGAATCTCTTTGTAAGAAGCTTGATTTGGATACATAAAGTGGTGGAGAATCACCAGGAAGTTGAATAAATCTCATAGGAGTTGGGAGGAAGAAGTTATCCCACTTTCAAATCAGGTGATTCCAGTTTCCCAGTTTGGGAATAGCACAGCTTCATCGTCGTTCCAATCAAACCAGGATGAATCACTTTGTGAGAAGCTTGATTTGGATACATAAAGTGGTGGAGAATCACCAGGAAGTTGAATAAATCTCATAGGAGTTGGGATGAAGAAGTTATCCCACTTTCAAATCAGGTGATTCCAGTTTCCCAGTTTGGGAATAGCACAGCTTCATCGTCGTTCCAATCAAACCAGGATGAATCACTTTGTGAGAAGCTTGATTTGGATACATAAAGTGGTGGAGAATCACCAGGAAGTTGAATAAATCTCATAGGAGTTGGGATGAAGAAGTTATCCCATTTCAAATCAGGTGATTCCAGTTTCCCAGTTTGGGAATAGCACAGCTTCTTCGTCGTTCCAATCAAACCAGGATGAATCTCTTTGTAAGAAGCTTGATTTGGATACATAAAGTGGTGGAGAATCACCAGGAAGTTGAATAAATCTCATAGGAGTTGGGATGAAGAAGTTATCCCACTTTCAAATCAGGTGATTCCAGTTTCCCAGTTTGGGAATAGCACAGCTTCTTCGTCGTTCCAATCAAACCAGGATGAATCTCTTTGTAAGAAGCTTGATTTGGATACATAAAGTGGTGGAGAATCACCAGGAAGTTGAATAAATCTCATAGGAGTTGGGATGAAGAAGTTATCCCACTTTCAAATCAGGTGATTCCAGTTTCCCAGTTTGGGAATAGCACAGCTTCTTCGTCGTTCCAATCAAACCAGGATGAATCTCTTTGTAAGAAGCTTGATTTGGATACATACATAAGTGGTGGAGAATCACCAGGAAGTTGAATAAATCTCATAGGAGTTGGGATGAAGAAGTTATCCCACTTTCAAATCAGGTGATTCCAGTTTCCCAGTTTGGGAATAGCACAGCTTCTTCGTCATTCCAATCAAACCAGGATGAATCACTTTGTAAGAAGCTTGATTTGGATACATAAAGTGGTGGAGAATCACCAGGAAGTTGAATAAATCTCATAGGAGTTGGATGAAGAAGTTATCCCACTTTCAAATCAGGTGATTCCAGTTTCCCAGTTTGGGAATAGCACAGCTTCTTCGTCGTTCCAATCAAACCAGGATGAATCACTTTGTGAGAAGCTTGATTTGGATACATAAAGTGGTGGAGAATCACCAGGAAGTTGAATAAATCTCATAGGAGTTGGGATGAAGAAGTTATCCCACTTTCAAATCAGGTGATTCCAGTTTCCCAGTTTGGGAATAGCACAGCTTCTTCGTCGTTCCAATCAAACCAGGATGAATCTCTTTGTAAGAAGCTTGATTTGGATACATAAAGTGGTGGAGAATCACCAGGAAGTTGAATAAATCTCATAGGAGTTGGGATGAAGAAGTTATCCCACTTTCAAATCAGGTGATTCCAGTTTCCCAGTTTGGGAATAGCACAGCTTCTTCGTCGTTCCAATCAAACCAGGATGAATCTCTTTGTAAGAAGCTTGATTTGGATACATAAAGTGGTGGAGAATCACCAGGAAGTTGAATAAATCTCATAGGAGTTGGATGAAGAAGTTATCCCACTTTCAAATCAGGTGATTCCAGTTTCCCAGTTTGGGAATACACACAGCTTCTTCGTCGTTCCAATCAAACCAGGATGAATCTCTTTGTAAGAAGCTTGATTTGGATACATAAAGTGGTGGAGAATCACCAGGAAGTTGAATAAATCTCATAGGAGTTGGGATGAAGAAGTTATCCCACTTTCAAATCAGGTGATTCCAGTTTCCCAGTTTGGGAATAGCACAGCTTCTTCGTCGTTCCAATCAAACCAGGATGAATCTCTTTGTAAGAAGCTTGATTTGGATACATAAAGTGGTGGAGAATCACCAGGAAGTTGAATAAATCTCATAGGAGTTGGGATGAAGAAGTTATCCCACTTTCAAATCAGGTGATTCCAGTTTCCCAGTTTGGGAATAGCACAGCTTCTTCGTCGTTCCAATCAAACCAGGATGAATCTCTTTGTAAGAAGCTTGATTTGGATACATAAAGTGGTGGAGAATCACCAGGAAGTTGAATAAATCTCATAGGAGTTGGGATGAAGAAGTTATCCCACTTTCAAATCAGGTGATTCCAGTTTCCCAGTTTGGGAATAGCACAGCTTCTTCGTCGTTCCAATCAAACCAGGATGAATCTCTTTGTAAGAAGCTTGATTTGGATACATAAAGTGGTGGAGAATCACCAGGAAGTTGAATAAATCTCATAGGAGTTGGATGAAGAAGTTATCCCACTTTCAAATCAGGTGATTCCAGTTTCCCAGTTTGGGAATAGCACAGCTTCATCGTCGTTCCAATCAAACCAGGATGAATCACTTTGTGAGAAGCTTGATTTGGATACATAAAGTGGTGGAGAATCACCAGGAAGTTAAATAAATCTCATAGGAGTTGGGATGAAGAAGTTATCCCACTTTCAAATCAGGTGATTCCAGTTTCCCAG
The DNA here is from genome assembly GCF_020379485.1 of Brassica napus. Taxonomy (NCBI): domain Eukaryota; kingdom Viridiplantae; phylum Streptophyta; class Magnoliopsida; order Brassicales; family Brassicaceae; genus Brassica; species Brassica napus. Next base: position 10,225 of record NW_026015436.1, on the reverse strand, counting down.
TTTGGGAATAGCACAGCTTCATCGTCGTTCCAATCAAACCAGGATGAATCTCTTTGTAAGAAGCTTGATTTGGATACATAAAGTGGTGGAGCATCACCAGGAAGTTGAATAAATCTCATAGGAGTTGGGATGAAGAAGTTATCCCACTTTCAAATCAGGTGATTCCAGTTTCCCAGTTTGGGAATAGCACAGCTTCTTCGTCGTTCCAATGAAGCCTGGATGAATCTCTTTGTAAGAAGCTTGATTTGGATACATAAAGTGGTGGAGAATCACCAGGAAGATGAATAAATCTCATAGGAGTTGGGATGAAGAAGTTATCCCACTTTCAAATCAGGTGATTCCAGTTTCCCAGTTTGGGAATAACACAGCTTCTTCGTCGTTCCAATCAAACCAGGATGAATCTCTTTGTAAGAAGCTTGATTTGGATACATAAAGTGGTGGAGAATCACCAGGAAGTTGAATAAATCTCATAGGAGTTCGGATGAAGAAGTTATCCCATTTTCAAATCTGGTGATTCCAGTTTCCCAGTTTGGGAATAGCACAGCTTCATCGTTGTTCCAATCAAACCAGGATGAATCACTTTGTGAGAAGCTTGATTTGGATACATAAAGTGGTGGAGAATCACCAGGAAGTTGAATAAATCTCATAGGAGTTGGGATGAAGAAGTTATCCCACTTTCAAATCAGGTGATTCCAGTTTCCCAATTTGGGAATAGCACAGCTTCATCGTCGTTCAATCAAACCAGGATGAATCACTTTGTGAGAAGCTTGATTTGGTTACATAATGTGGTGGAGAATCACCAGGAAGTTGAATAAATCTCATAGGAGTTGGCGAAAAGAAGTTATCCCACTTTCAAATCAGGTGATTCCAGTTTCCCAGTTTGGGAATAGACAGCTTCTTTGTCCTTCCAATCAAACCAGGATGAATCACTTTGTGAGAAGGTTGATTTGGATACATAAAGTGGTGGAGAATCACCAGGAAGTTGAATAAATCTCATAGGAGTTGGGATGAAGAAGTTATCCTACTTTCAAATAAGGTGATTCCAGTTTCCCAGTTTGGGAATAGCACAGCTTCTTCGTCGTTCCAATCAAACCAGGATGAATCTCTTTGTAAGAAGCTTGATTTGGATACATAAAGTGGTGTAGAATCACCAGGAAGTAGAAAATCTCATAGGAGTTGGGATGAAGAAGTTATCCCACTTTCAAATCAGGTGATTCTAGTTTCCCAGTTTGGGAATAGCACATCTTCTTCGTCGTTCCAATGAAACCAGGATGAATCTCTTTGTAAGAAGCTTGATTTGGATACATAAAGTGGTGGAGAATGACCAGGAAGTTGAATAAATCTCATAGGAGTTGGGATGAAGAAGTTATCCCACTTTCAAATCAGGTGATTCCAGTTTCCCAGTTTGGGAATAGCACAGCTTCATCGTCGTTCCAATCAAACCAGGATGAATCTCTTTGTAAGAAGCTTGATTTGGATACATAAAGTGGTGGAGAATCACCAGGAAGTAGAAAAATCTCATAGGAGTTGGGATGAAGAAGTTATCCCACTTTGAAATCAGGTGATTCTAGTTTCCCAGTTTGGGAATAGCACAGCTTCTTCGTCGTTCCAATGAAACCAGGATGAATCTCTTTGTAAGAAGCTTGATTTGGATTCATAAAGTGGTGGAGAATGACCAGGATGTTGAATAAATCTCATAGGAGTTGGGATGAAGAAGTTATCCCACTTTCAAATCAGGTGATTCCAGTTTCCCAGTTTGGGAATAGCACAGCTTCATCGTCGTTCCAATCAAACCAGGATGAATCTCTTTGTAAGAAGCTTGATTTGGATACATAAAGTGGTGGAGAATCACCAGGAAGTAGAAAAATCTCATAGGAGTTGGGATGAAGAAGTTATCCCACTTTGAAATCAGGTGATTCTAGTTTCCCAGTTTGGGAATAGCACAGCTTCTTCGTCGTTCCAATGAAACCAGGATGAATCTCTTTGGAAGAAGCTTGATTTGGATACATAAAGTGGTGGAGAATGACCAGGATGTTGAATAAATCTCATAGGAGTTGGGATGAAGAAGTTATTAGATTTTGTGATTTAAAGAGTGATTAAGTTTAATCTGAGAATTAAAGAGATTAGAGATTAAGAACAAGAGAGAGACTAGAGAGAGAGACTCAAAACTCCATTAATTAATACTGATGAGGGTTTACAAGTATATAAAGAGAGAGCAACAAGGGATTTCGAAATGTATAAGCATGTGTAGTCAAAGGACAGGCTGGAACTCCTTTTGAATCACTTGGCTGTGCTTTCTCACATGCTTGCACTAGTAGAAAAGCATCCTCTCCTTCCAGCATCATACAGGCTGTCAAAGGCTCCCTTATCCTTCCTTATCCTCTTTGGTCGAGTTTACTCTCTTCCCTTCACTAAGTTACCTTCTCATGCCATCAGATAACTTCCCAAGTTGTTACTGTGGTTAAACTAAAGTACCACAGTAAAACTCCAAAGTTACTGTCTACTCCAACTCTCTTCCTCTCTCAATATATCAACCATTTATTCTCTCATCTCAACACTCCCCCTCAAGCTTGACCATGTGGAACAAGTCAAGCTTGGAAGGACCAAGCCGTGAACCTTATCCTTCCAGCCTGTGCCAGCCTGTAGAGACGCTCTTCCTCTATCCATAAACGGTCATATGCCTTCTTTGGTCAAGGCAAACAGGATCAGACCGTGAACTTCTTCTCGCGGTAACATTTCTTTACCGCTTGGTCGATACCGTCTGTACGGCCGTACGGCCATGGTACGGACCTGTACGGACCGGTACGGACGGTTCTCCCTAAGGCCAATCCTTCTCCTCTTCTCCACATCACAACCTCTTCAACCCTGAACAACTCTCCTCATATTCCTCAGCTCATCTCAACACTCCCCTCAAGCTTGACCATGTGGAACAAGTCAAGCTTGGAAGGATCATGAGCTCCTCCTCATTAAAAACCTCATCAAAGAAAACCCATTGGGACAAAACTCTGATGAGGGAAAAAGAGTAAGGACCTCATGATCAGGAGAGTGTATAGATCAGCCCTTAGGCGAAAGATCAAGGAGTCCCAACCTTATGTGAATTGACTCCATTGTCTTTTGCCTAGCCGCCTTAGTGAATACATCTGCCAAACTGATCCTCACTCCTTGTGTAGCACGGCAGTATTACTCCCAAGACTATCATCTGCCTCACTTTATGACAGTCCACTTCAATGTGCTTAGTTCTTTTTCATGGAACACCGAGTTTGTGGCTATGTGAATGGCTGCTTGATTGTCACAGTGCATGGTCATTGGTGTTGCTTGCTCAATCTCCAAGTGCTTCAGTATTCCTTTAATCCATACCAACTCATTTGTGAGTTTTAGCATTGCTCTATACTCAGCCTCGGCACTTGAGCATGACACCACCTTCTGCTTCTTTACTCTTCCAAGTAACCATGTTTCCACCATGAATGTGCAATAGCCGGTTGTAGATCTTCTATCTGTTCTGTCTCCAGCCCAATCTGCATCACAATATCCCACTGCTTCAGTACTCCCGTTACAACCCATCCATATACCAAGCCCTTGAGTTCCATTCAGATACATGAGAACTCTTTCTACCATGCGCCAGTGATGCTCTCTTGGAGCTTGTTGAGATGAGCTGAGGAATATGAGGAGAGTTGTTCAGGGTTGAAGAGGTTGTGATGTGGAGAAGAGGAGAAGGATTGGCCTTAGGGAGAACCGTCCGTACCGGTCCGTACAGGTCCGTACCATGGCCGTACGGCCGTACAGACGGTATCGACCAAGCGGTAAAGAAATGTTACCGCGAGAAGAAGTTCACGGTCTGATCATGTTTTGCCTTGACCAAAGAAGGCATATGACCGTTTATGGATAGAGGAAGAGCGTCTCTACAGGCTGGCACAGGCTGGAAGGATAAGGTTCACTTTTAGCATAGTGACCACGCGTGTGGAGAGGCTCATTGGTCCGGTTCAAATTAAAGGCTTCCCTTAGACTTGACCTCACATGCTTAGTCTCTTCTTAAACCCTAGTATCACCTCCTATATATTGTAAACACTCTCTCATTAATTAAAAGGATGCGAGTTATGTTACTCTCTCTCTAGTCTCTCTCTCTTGTTCATCATGGATCATACTTAATCTCCCCATTTCTCTCACAATCTCTTCTAAACTCTCTTAATCTCTTACCAAATCTCTCTTAATCTCTCAATACCTATTCTACTCTCTAATCTCATATGGTATCAGAGCCAGGTTGGCTTTGGTATTGAGAGATCCTTGTTCCTTTCTTTACATTTGCGAGTTTGTTCTTGTGTGTTAAAGAAGAGGAGATGGAGACGACCAACTTTAGCAAACTGGTGACGGTTCCGGTTGCACTGAAGGGAGGCTCGAACTACTTGATGTGGTCCCAGTTGGTGAGGACTACCATTGGAAGGCTAGGGTTGTGGAACCACATCACAGATGATGGTCCGGAGCCAGTGGCCAAAGAAGATGAAGAAGAAGGCGACGGGAAGACTCTTGCGGTAGCTGAAGCAAAGAGATGGGTCCAAGAGGATTTGATGGTGCTGTCTGTGCTCCATGCCTCCCTGGAGCTCCCCATACTTGAAGCTTACGTGCACTTTGAGACTCCTAAGCGCCTTTGGGACATGCTCCATAAGAGGTATGGAAACAAGTCCAACATAAGCCGGGTGTTTGATCTGAAGCAAACCATCAGTGTCTTGAGGCAAGATGGAGAAGATCTCACCAAGCACATGGGGAAGTTTGGAGCTTTGTGGTCCGAACTTGAGAGTCTTAGACCCAACACAACTGATGAGGAATCGCTCATTGAGAGGAGAGAGCAAGATCAGGTGTTTGGGCTATTGATGACTCTAGATGAAAGCTACCAGGATGTGATCAAGCATATCCTGAGATCACCTACTCTCCCATCCATGGAGGAGGTATGCGCTCAACTTCAGAAGGAGGAAGGCTCTCTTGGGTTGTTTGGAGGCAAGAAGGGAATGTCCACGGCTCATAAAGCAGAAGAGGCGCAAGCAAACAAGGCAGCGTACCGTGGAGATGGAAGGAAGTATGAGAAGTATGAGGGAAGCTGTGAGCATTGCAAGCGGCAGGGGCATAAGAAGAGTCAGTGCTGGATCCTACATCCACACCTCAGGCCTAGCAAGTTCAACAAGGATAGAGAAGCTAAGGCTCACCTTTCTGCTGAAGCAAGTGGTGCCGGCTCATCAGGGGCTAGTCCAAATGTCAAGGCGGGTGAAAGTGAAGGCAGAGCTCTAACTTCTCAGGAGGTGATCACCAAGGCTGACTTTGAGGCTTTCATCCGAGCCCTCAAGGAGTCTGGTAAAATGCTAGGCAACACTCTTGGATACTCATACTCTGCTCATACATTACCTAGTATCTCTGATAAACTGTTAGACATTTTTAAAATCTCATGTACTGCCACTGCTCATACTAGCATAACTGATAGATTGTTAGGAGTAGTTAAGAGCCTGAAAGCTGAAAATGAAACATCTAGAACCAAGACTGCTAGGAGCTTGCATAAACCATTGATAATTGACTCTGGTGCATCTCATCACATGATTAGTGATAACAATCTGATAAAAGACATAGAACCTGCCCTTGGACATGTTATGATTGCAAATGGAGATAGAATTCCCATTAGGGGCATTGGTAAACTGAACTTGTTTAATAAGGATTCAAAAGCTTTTTACATGCCTGAGTTCACCTCTAATCTTTTATCAGTTAAGAAATGCACTACTGATCTTCAATGCAATGTTATTTTCAGTCCTAATGATGTTAAGTTTCAGGATATTAAGAGCAGTAAGTTGATTGGGCAAGGAGCAACCAAGGGGGATCTTTACATGATTGAAGACCTTGCACCTATTTCTAGTTCTTGTTTCTCGTTTAGTTCTGTTTCTTCCTTAAGTACTGATGCTCTGTGGCATGCTAGGCTAGGACATCCACATGTTAGGGCCTTAAGCATTATGTTACCAGGTGTCATGTTTAAAAATAATGATTGTGAGGCATGTATTTTGGGCAAACATTGTAAGACTGTTTTTCAGAGATCATCTACTCTTTATGCAAACTGCTTTGATTTAATTCACTCTGATGTTTGGACGGCACCTTGCTTATCTAGGGATGATTACAAGTATTATGTCACATTCATTGATGAAAAATCCAAATACACCTGGTTAACATTGATTAAAACTAAAGATAGGGTCCTTGATGCATTTAAAAATTTTCAAGCCTATGTGACTAACCAATATCATGCCAAGATTAAGATTTTCAGGTCTGATAATGGTGGGGAGTATACTGGGCATGCATTTCGTGATCACCTTGCTCAACATGGGATTCTTCACCAGACTAGCTGCCCATACACTCCACAGCAGAATGGAGTTGCGGAAAGGAAGAACAGACATCTCATGGAGGTGTCCCGGTCCATGATGTTCCACAAAGGGGTTCCCAAGAGGTATTGGAGTGATGCTGTGATGACTGCGTGCTACCTGATCAACAGGATACCAACCAGGATCTTGGCAGATCAATCTCCATTTGAGGTACTCAACAAGAGCAGGCCAGTCTTGGATCACCTGAGGACCTTTGGATGCGTGTGTTATGTTCTTGTACCAGGCGAGCAGAGAAACAAACTAGAAGCAAAGAGCACCAAGGCTATGATGATTGGGTATTCCACTTCACAGAAGGGATACAAATGCTATGATCCTACAGCTAGGAGAGTCCTAGTGTCAAGGGATGTCAGATTCATGGAAGACAAAGGATACTATGATGAGCAGACATGGGAAGACTTGGAGGATCTCTCCCAGCCATCAGAAAGAGCTGCTTGCTTGAGAAACATCCTAGAGGGGCTCGGAATTGGAGTGTCCCAGGATCAGAGTAGGCGTCCAGAACCTACTCCAGCTGCAGCAGAAGAACCATCCCACTTTGCACATGAGGGGGGAAGTGAATCAGTATCTGAACTAGAGGACCAAGGCTTAGAAGAGGCAGGTGAGCTAGGAAACAGAGGAACTGATTCTCCTGTCCAAAGTGGAGAAGGATCAGCAAGGGGAGAACTGAATGAAGAAGATCAGAGACAAGGAGAGGCTAGAGCTGAAGCTGAAGAACAGACTGAAGCAGTGACTCCACAAGTAGAAGAAGAACAAGAGATGGCACAAGAAGGGCCAGTGTTGAGAAGGAGTACAAGGCTGAGGAAGGATCCTTCCAGTTGGGTAAACACGAGAGTGTACTACAATGCCCAAGCTGTGAAGCATCCTACTCAGGCTGTGTGTTCCTTTGCTCAATATCCAGAAGCACATTGTGCATTTATGGTAAACTTAGATAAGAATCACATTCCAAGAAGCTATGAAGAGGCAATGGAAGATAAGGAATGGAAGGAATCAGTAGGAGCTGAGGCAGGAGCTATGATAAAGAATGACACATGGTATGAGAGTGAACTACCAAAGGGAAGAAGGCTGTGTCTAGTAGATGGATCTTTACAGTCAAGTACAAGGCTGATGGGTCGATTGAGAGGAAGAAGACTAGACTGGTAGCAAGAGGGTTCACTCAGACTTATGGAGAAGACTACATTGATACATTTGCTCCAGTTGCAAAGCTACACACCATTCGAATAGTCCTATCAGTGGCTACTAACCTTGGGTGGGATCTTTGGCAGATGGATGTTAAGAATGCATTTCTCCAAGGAGAGTTAGAAGATGAAGTTTACATGCTACCACCTCCGGGCCTAGAAGGGATGGTGAAACCAGGGAATGTGCTGAGACTGAAGAAGGCCATCTATGGGTTGAAGCAATCACCAAGGGCATGGTATCACAAGCTGAGCACAACTCTAAATGGAAGAGGTTTCAGGAAATCAGAGCTTGATCACACTCTCTTCACTCTTACGACACCTGCTGGCATTGTTGTGCTTCTTGTATATGTGGATGACATAGTTATCACAGGCAGTGATAAGGTTGAAATCAAGGAGACCAAGGAGTTTCTGAAATCTGTGTTTGACATCAAAGACTTGGGAGAAATGAAGTACTTCCTTGGAATTGAGCTGTGCAGATCAGAAGAAGGGTTGTTCATCTCACAAAGGAAGTATATCTTGGATCTATTGAAGGAGGCTGGTGCGTATGGTGGAAAGACAGCCAAGATGCCCATGGAGGATGGGTATAAAGCTCCACGTGAGGGGGAGCTAGAAGATAGTAAGCTATTTCATGATCCAAAGCTATACAGGAAGCTTGTGGGGAAGCTGATCTATCTAACCATCACTAGGCCAGACATCTGTTTTGCTGTGAACCAAGTGAGTCAGCATATGCAAGCTCCAAGAGAGCATCACTGGCGCATGGTAGAAAGAGTTCTCATGTATCTGAATGGAACTCAAGGGCTTGGTATATGGATGGGTTGTAACGGGAGTACTGAAGCAGTGGGATATTGTGATGCAGATTGGGCTGGAGACAGAACAGATAGAAGATCTACAACCGGCTATTGCACATTCATTGGTGGAAACATGGTTACTTGGAAGAGTAAGAAGCAGAAGGTGGTGTCATGCTCAAGTGCCGAGGCTGAGTATAGAGCAATGCTAAACTCACAAATGAGTTGGTATGGATTAAAGGAATACTGAAGCACTTGGAGATTGAGCAAGCAACACCAATGACCATGCACTGTGACAATCAAGCAGCCATTCACATAGCCACAAACTCGGTGTTCCATGAAAGAACTAAGCACATTGAAGTGGACTGTCATAAAGTGAGGCAGATGATAGTCTTGGGAGTAATACTGCCGTGCTACACAAGGAGTGAGGATCAGTTGGCAGATGTATTCACTAAGGCGGCTAGGCAAAAGACAATGGAGTCAATTCACATAAGGTTGGGACTCCTTGATCTTTCGCCTAAGGGCTGATCTATACACTCTCCTGATCATGAGGTCCTTACTCTTTTTCCCTCATCAGAGTTTTGTCCCAATGGGTTTTCTTTGATGAGGTTTTTAATGAGGAGGAGCTCATGATCCTTCCAAGCTTGACTTGTTCCACATGGTCAAGCTTGAGGGGGAGTGTTGAGATGAGCTGAGGAATATGAGGAGAGTTGTTCAGGGTTGAAGAGGTTGTGATGTGGAGAAGAGGAGAAGGATTGGCCTTAGGGAGAACCCGTCCGTACCGGTCCGTACAGGTCCGTACCATGGCCGTACGGCCGTACAGACGGTATCGACCAAGCGGTAAAGAAATGTTACCGCGAGAAGAAGTTCACGGTCTGATCATGTTTTGCCTTGACCAAAGAAGGCATATGACCGTTTATGGATAGAGGAAGAGCGTCTCTACAGGCTGGCACAGGCTGGAAGGATAAGGTTCACTTTTAGCATAGTGACCACGCGTGTGGAGAGGCTCATTGGTCCGGTTCAAATTAAAGGCTCCCTTAGACTTGACCTCACATGCTTAGTCTCTTCTTAAACCCTAGTATCACCTCCTATATATTGTAAACACTCTCTCATTAATTAAAGGATGCGAGTTATGTTACTCTCTCTCTCGTCTCTAGTCTCTCTTGTTCATCATGGATCATACTAATCTCCCATTTCTCTCACAATCTCTTTAAAAACCTCTCTTAAAAAATCTCTCTTACCAAATATCTCTCTTAATCTCTCAATAATAACCTATTCTATCTACTCTCTAATCTCATAAGAGCCTTTGCAAATATGCCTTGACTAAACTCGCCTCACAGTTTTTTACAAAGCAAAACAGATGTCTGGCCTATGGATGTGTTTAGATAGATCAGCGTTTTCCCCACAAGCTTCCTGTATAGCTTTGGATCATGAAAATCGCTTACTATCTTCTAGCTCCCCCTCACGTGGAGCTTTATTTTATACAACCAATCCTCCATGGGCATCCCTATTGGCTGTCTTTCCCACCATAGATAAAACGCACCAGCCTCCTTCAATAGATCCATCCAGATATACTTTCCTTTGTGAGATTGAACACCCTTCTTCTTCTGATCTGCACAGCTCAATTCCAAGGAAGTAATCTTCATTCTCCCCAAGTCTTGATGTCAAACACAGATTTTCAGAACTCCTTGGTCTCCTTGATTTCAACCTTCATCACTCACTGCCTGTGATAACTATGTCATCCCACATATACAAGAAGCACAACAATGCCAGCAGGTGTCGTAAGAGTGAAGAGAGTGTGATCAAGCTCTGATTTCCTGAAACCTCTTCCATTTAGAGTTGTGCTCAGCTTGTGATACCATGC
>NW_026015435.1:25000-59311 GCF_020379485.1 Brassica napus | reverse complement strand
TATCATCCATTGGACTAAATCCAATCTAACACCTGTCTGATCAGATCACCTCAGCTACTGGTCAGTAAACCACAACTGCCAGCTAGCTCCAAGGTCGAATCTGAACCTAGACCAAGGTCATACAATCCAGAGGTTCTGTTCCCCTAAGCCATTCTCTCTAGATCTATACAACATTGACAGATCATACCTGCATTAAACTCTTCCCTTGGGTACTTAGTCATTCAGCCAACCATCCCCACAGACATAAGTAACCTTTGGGAGTCTTCAATCAGCTAAGGACATGCATCTGGCCCTTACCGGTTCATGCACTGTTCCACATCCTTTGGCTTATCAACTTATGATACCAAGTCCAGCTCATGGACTAATCATACCAAGTCCTCTCATGGACTAACCAGATCAAGTCCTCACAAAGAACTAACAATGCCCATCAGATCCTGAGTCAATCAACCAACCACCCCACATGACTCAGAACTGATGAGTCTTCATACTTCCTAATCAGTCATGGAACCATGTCCCACTGAAATGATTAGTGTTGCTCTTACCACCGGTGCATCCTTTGATCAATCAGATCAGAACCTTGATCCATCATCCAAGGATCAGGTCGTCCATCCTTGCCAATGAATCAGACCACACACGGCCTGCCTTACCAACACCAAGGTTGATAACCAGCAATTCCTTATGATCAATATCATAAGTGACAATATGTTCCAGCACACAACACATATGATCAGATATCCTAACACAAGGATCTGACCCCAATATGCCCTCAGGTGCAATTTCGACCGCAAGCAACCCTGCTCCAAAAATCAATTCACATTCATGACAATTCATGATAAATCATACTAAGAGAATGGTCCAATCAGATTTCCCAGAACCGGCCTCCATCCCATAGATCTCGGCCAAGACCAGCCAAACCGGCCCAAGAAGACCATCTCTAAATCATCCCTAAAAAACTCATTAGAATTCATGATAATCATGATAAATCTTAACTAAGAGAATGGTCAAGTCAGAATTCCAAGAACCGATCTCGATCCTATGGATCTCGACCTAGAACAGCCCCCACGGCCACATTGACCATCTCGAAATCAATCAGATAAAAATCCCCTAATACCATGATAATTCATGATAATTCACCACTGAGAGGATTCCAAAGTCAGATCGCCATAAATCCATCAGGAAGTAGGAGATCCAGACTTAGCTGCCAAACCAAGGCCATGGAGGGTTCTTCTGAACCGGCCAAGTCATGGTTCAGTGCTACTATGTCTAATCATCAATCTCAATCATAAGAACAATGAATAATATGATTAATAATCATAAAACAGAGTAAGGTGTAACTGCTGGACCAGATCAACCCATAGTGTACCAGACTATGTCCAATGGTCTGCAGTCCCCACCTGTTACCTCATCAGGGGCGTCCATGCTCCTCCTAGCACGCCTTCATGAAACCCTTATCACATACTCCCAGTATTGATAAGATCTAACCATGGTTCGTGCCCATCACTCCTTCCATGAAACCAGTTTCTATACTGCATCCATCTTCAGGCTGTTCATGCCTTTGAGAGTGGAGTCAAGCCTTCCCCCTCCTCTCCTAACCAATTGCGTGTGTTCCCAAGACACATAGGAAGCCTTAGACATGATCATCCATGATCAATCACCATCCAAGGGTCGTGCATCACTTCCCTCTTTGTTCCCCATGAAACTGCTTTCCACACCAATCTCCCTTTAAGGCTGCATTGGCCCTTGGGAATGGATTCCGGCCATCTACCCTCTCTCCTCACCATTTCTGTGTGTTCTCAGACCCTGGAGGATGCTCTGGGTGATAACATCACGGATCAAAACCACCAGAAAGTCGTTCATAACTTTCCCCCCTTGATCTCTCCCAAAACTGCCTCTTTATGGCCTTCACACCACCATGGGTCTTGGATTGGGAATCCGACCAACTCTCTGTCTTTCTCTGTGTTTCTTGTGTTTCAGGATGTAGGAAATCGACCAGAATTATCAGAAATGAGAGAGAGAGGACGATTTTAAACTGTCCCAACCGCCTGGGCGAGCAGTTACCAAAATCCCATCCTTTCTTCCCAAAACCGTCCCATTAACGCCCCATAACCGCCCATTGGCGGTTTCTCCCCTTTTCTTCCTTGGCAAATCGATCACTGAGCCTCAGCTCACACTCTGGAAGCTTGGCCACTCCCTGTCCCAAGACTAAGACCCATTTGGTCGAACCGTCCTGCACCCGGACCATCGGCTCGCCCAGTAACCGTCCGGACTCGCCCACACTGATCCGAACCAGAACGCACCGTTCACCGGATTGAGCTGACCTCCAGCTGTTCCCAGCTGAGTGAGCTAGTCTACCAGCTCCTGTGAGCTGAACAGATCATGGTGAACTGAATACCAGCTGAACCGAGCTGATTGAACTCAAGCAAACACTCGTCCAGCTGCCTAAACACTCACCCAGCTCCTTTACCCCTTATTTCCATCGTATCCTGGTTAAGTCTCAGCTGACTGATGCCCTTAACCCTCATTCAGGACCATGACACGCTTGTCCTTAGGTCATGTGACCTGACTGGTGCGTTTCCTTGCACCGCAGTCCGTCCGGACAATCCTATCCAGGATTGGGACATGACAGGACGTCCGTGGGTGTCCGTCAGCACACACAGGACGTCAGTGGCTGTATGTGTGTGTCTGTGTATTTCTATCAGCACACATAGGACGTCTGTGGCTGCCCATCAGTACACATATCAGCCGCTGGCCTTCCTTTGGACTGTTTGGGGATTTTGGCCCACGTGGGCTGTTTTTTCAGTACATACAGGAGTCCGTGGGTGTCCGCCAACACACACAGGACGTCCGTGGCTGTCCGTATGTGTCCGTGTGTGTCCATCAGCACACACTGGACGTCTGTGGCTGTCCATCAGTACACATATCAGCACACTGGCCCATCCCGTGGACTGTTCAGGTGATTTTGGCCCACGTGGGCTGTTTGTTCAGTACACACAGGACGTCCGTGGGTGTCCTGTCAGCACACACAGGACGTCTGTGGGTGTGTCAGCACACACAAGACGTCCGTAGCTGTCCGTATGTGTCCTTGTATGTCCGTCAGCACACACAGGACGTCCGTGGCTGTCCATCAGTACACATATCAGCACGCTGGTCCTTGGACCAGCACACTGGCCCTTCTGTGGACTTTTTGGGTGATTTTGGCCCACGTGGGCTGTTTGTTCAGTACACACAGGACGTCTGTGGTGTCCGTCAGCACACACAAGACGTCTGTGGGTGTCCGTCAGCACACACAGGACGTCCGTGGGGTGTCCGTCAGCACACACAGGACGTCAGTGGCTGTCTGTGTGTGTCTGTGTGTTTCTATCAGCACACACAGGACGTCTGTGGCTGTCCATCAGTACACATATCAGCACGCTGGCCTTCCTTTGGACGGTTTGGGTGATTTGGCCCACGTGGGCTGTTTTTCAGTACATACAGGACGTCCGTGGGTGTCCGCCAACACACACAGGACGTCCGTGGCTGTCCGTATGTGTCCGTGTGTGTCCGTCAGCACACACAGGACGTTTGTGGCTGTCCATCAGTACACATATCAGCACGCTGGTCCTTGACTCAGCACATGGCCCATCCCGTGGGACTGTTCAGGTGATTTTGGCCCACGTGGGCTGTTTGTTCAGCACACACAGGACGTCCGTGGGTGTCCGTCAGCACACACAGGACATCCGTGGGTGTCCGTCAGCACAACAAAGACGTCGTGGTGCCTTGTGTGTCTGTGTGTGTCCGTCAGAACACACAGGACGTCTGTGGCTGTCCTCAGTACACATATCAGCACGCTGGCCCTTCCTTTGGACTGTTTGGGTGATTTTGGCCCACGTGGGCTGTTTTTTCAGTATATACAGGACGTCCGTGGGTGTCTGCCACACACACAGGACGTTCGTGGCTGTCCGTATGTGTCCGTGTGTGTCCGTCAGCACACACAGGACGTCTGTGGCTGTCCATCAGTACACATATCAGCACGCTGGTCCTTGGACTCAACACACTGGCCAATCCTGTGGACTGTTCAGGTGATTTTGGCCCACGTGGGCTGTCTGTTCAGTACACACAGGACGTCCGTGGGTGTCCGTCAGCACACCCAGGACGTCTGTGGGTGTCCGTCAGCACACACAAGACGTCCGTAGCTGTCGTATGTGTCCTTGTATGTCCGTCAGCACACACAGGACGTCCATGGCTGTCCATCAGTACACATATCAGCACGCTGGTCCTTGGACTCAGCACACAGGCCCTTCCTGTGGACTGTTTGGGTGATTTTGGCCCACGTGGGCTGTTTGTTCAGTACACACAGGACGTCTGTGGGTGTCCGTCAGCACACACAAGACGTCCGTGTTTGGCCGGCAGCACACACAGGACGTTAGTGGCTGTCCGTGTGTATCCGTCAGCACACACAGGACGTCCGTGGCAGTCCATCAGTACACATATCAGCACGTGGTCCTTGGACTCATCACGCTGGACCTTCCCGTGGACTGTTTTGGTGATTTTGGCCCACGTGGCTGTCTGTTCAGTACACACAGGACGTCCGTTGGTGTCCGGCAGCACACACAGGACGTCCGTGGCTGTCTGTGGTTGTCCGTCAGCACACACAGGACGTCCGTGTGTGTCCATCAGCTCACACAGGACGTCCGTGGCTGTCCATCAGTACACATATCAGCACGTTGGTCCTTGGACTCAGCACACTGGCCCTTCCGTGGACTGTTCGGGTGATTTTGGCCCACGTGGGCTGTCTGTTCAGTACACACAGGACGTCCGTGGGTGTCCGTCAGCACACACAGGACGTCTGTGGGTGTCCGTCAGCACACACAAGACGTCCGTGTTTGGCCGGCAGCACACACATGACGTCAGTGGCTGTCCGTGTGTATCCGTCAGCACACACTGGACGTCCGTGGCTGTCCATCAGTACACATATCAGCACATTGGTCCTTGGACTCATCACGCTGGACCTTCCCGTGGACTGTTTTGGTGATTTTGGCCCACGTGGATGTCTGTTCAGTACACACAGGACGTCCGTTGGTGTCCGGCAGCACACACAGGACGTCCGTGGCTGTCTGTGGTTGTCCGTCAGCACACACAGGACGTCCGTGTGTGTCCGTCAGCACACACAGGACGTCCGTGGCTGTCCATCAGTACACATATCAGCACGTTGGTCCTTGGACTCAGCACGCCGGCCCTTCCGTGGACTGTTCGGGTGATTTTGGCCCACGTGGGCTGTCTGTTCAGTACACACAGGACGTCCGTGGGTGTCCGTCAGCACACACAGGACATCCATGGGTGTCCGTCAGCACACACAAGACGTCCGTGGCTGTCCTTGTGTGTCCGTGTGTGTCTGTCAGAACACAGGACGTCTGTGGCTGTCCATCAGTACATATCAGCACGCTGGCCCTTCTTTTGGACTGTTTGGGTGATTTTGGCCCACGTGGGCTGTTTTTTCAGTACATACAGGACGTCCGTGGTGTCTGCCAACACACACAAGACTTTCGTGGCTGTCCGTATGTGTCCGTGTGTGTCCGTCAGCACACACAGGACGTCTGTGGCTGTCCATCAGTATAGATATCAGCACGCTGGTCCTTGGACTCAGCACACTGGCCCATCCCTGGACTGTTCAGGTGATTTTGGCCCACGTGGGCTGTCGGTTCAGTACACACAGGACGTCCGTGGGTGTCCGTCAGCACACACAGGACGTCTGTGGGTGTCCGTCAGCACACACAAGACGTCCGTAGCTGTCCGTATGTGTCCTTGTATGTCCGTCAGCACACACAGGACGTCCGTGGCTGTCCATCAGTACACATATCAGCACGCTGGTCCTTGGACTCAGCACACTGGCCCTTCCTGTGGACTGTTTGGGTGATTTTGGCCCACGTGGGCTGTTTGTTCAGTACACACAGGACGTCTGTGGGTGTCCGTCAGCACACACAAGACGTCCGTGTTTGGCCGGCAGCACACACAGGACGTCAGTGGCTGTCAGTGTGTATCCGTCAGCACACACAGGACGTCCGTGGCTGTCCACCAGTACACATATCAGCACGTTGGTCCTTGGACTCATCACGCTGGACCTTCCCGTGGACTGTTTTGGTGATTTTGGCCGACGTGGCTGTCTGTTCAGTACACACAGGACGTCCGTGGCTGTCAGTGGTTGTCCGTCAGCACACACAGGACGTCCGTGTGTGTCCATCAGCACACACAGGACGTCCGTGGCTGTCCATCAGTACACATATCAGCACGTTGGTCCTTGGACTCAGCACGCTGGCCCTTCCGTGGACTGTTCGGGTGATTTTGGCCCACGTGGGCTGTCTGTTCAGTACACACAGGACGTCCGTGGGTGTCCGTCAGCACACACAGGACATCCATGGGTGTCCGTCAGCACACACAAGACGTCTGTGGCTGTCCTTGTGTGTCCGTGTGTGTCTGTCAGAACACACAAGACGTCAGTGGCTGTCCATCAGTACACATATCAGCACGCTGGCCCTTCCTTTGGACTGTTTGGTGATTTTGGCCCACGTGGGCTGTTTTTTAAGTACATACAGGTCGTCCGTGGGTGTCCGCCAACACACACAGGACGTCTGTGGCTGTCCGTATGTGTCCGTGTGTGTCCGTCAGCACACACAGGACGTCTGTGGCTGTCCATCAGTACACATATCAGCACGCTGGTCCTTGGACTCAGCACACTGGCCCATCCCGTGGACTGTTCAGGTGATTTTGGCCCACGTGGGCTGTTTGTTCAGTACACACAGGACGTCCGTGGGTGTCCGTCAGCACACACAGGACGTCTGTGGGTGTCTGTCAGCACACACAAGACGTCCGTAGCTGTCCGTATGTGTCCTTGTATGTCCGTCAGCACACACAGGACGTCCGTGGCTGTCCATCAGTACACATATCAGCACGCTGGTCCTTGGACTCAGCACACTGGCCCTTCCTGTGGACTGTTTGGGTGATTTTGGCCCACGTGGGCTGTTTGTTCAGTACACACAGGACGTCTGTGGGTGTCCGTCAGCACACACAAGACGTCCGTGTTTGGCCGGCAGCACACACAGGACGTCAGTGGCTGTCCGTGTGTATCCGTCAGAACACACAGGACGTCCGTGGCTGTCCATCAGTACACATATCAGCACGCTGGTCCTTGGACTCAGCACACTGGCCCATCCCGTGGACTGTTCAGGTGATTTTGGCCCACGTGGGCTGTCGGTTCAGTACACACAGGACGTCCGTGTGGTGTCCGTCAGCACACACAGGACGTCTGTGGGTGTCCGTCAGCACCACAAGACGTCAGTAGCTGTCCGTATGTGTCCTTGTATGTCCGTCAGCACACACAGGACGTCCGTGGCTGTCCATCAGTACACATATCAGCACGCTGGTCCTTGGACTCAGCACACTGGCCCTTCCTGTGGACTGTTTGGGTGATTTTGGCCCACGTGGGCTGTTTGTTCAGTACACACAGGACGTCTGTGGGTGTCCGTAAGCACACACAAGACGTCCGTGTTTGGCCGCAGCACACACAGGACGTCAGTGGCTGTCCGTGTGTATCCGTCAGCACACACAGGACGTCCGTGGCTGTCCATCAGTACACATATCAGCACGCTGGTCCTTGGACTCAGCACACTGGCCCATCCCGTGGACTGTTCAGGTGATTTTGGCCCACGTGGGCTGTCGGTTCAGTACACACAGGACGTCCGTGGGTGTCCGTCAGCACACACAGGACGTCTGTGGGTGTCCGTCAGCACACACAAGACGTCAGTAGCTGTCCGTATGTGTCCTTGTATGTCCGTCAGCACACACAGGACGTCCGTGGCTGTCCATCAGTACACATATCAGCACGCTGGTCCTTGGACTCAGCAACACTGGCCCTTCCTGTGGACTGTTTGGGTGATTTTGGCCCACGTGGGCTGTTTGTTCAGTACACCACAGGACGTCTGTGGGTGTCCGTCAGCACCCACAGACTCCGTGTTTGTGCCGCAGCACACACATGACGTCAGGGGCGTCAGTGGTATCCGTCACACACACAGGACGTCCGTGCTGTCCATCAGTACACATATCAGCACGTTGGTCCTTGGACTCATACACGCTGGACCTTCCCGTGGACTGTTTGGTGATTTTGGCCGACGTGGCTGTCTGTTCATACACACAGGACGTCCGTTGGTGTCCGGGCAGCACACACAGGACGTCCGTGGCTGTCTGTGGTTGTCCGTCAGCACACACAGACGTCCGTGTGTGTCCTCAGCACACACAAGACGTCCGTGGCTGTCCATCAGTACACCATATCAGCACGTTGGTCCTTGGACTCAGCACGCTGGCCCTTCCGTGGACTGTTCGGGTGATTTGGCCCACGTGGGCTGTCTGTTCAGTACACACAGGACGTCCGTGGGTGTCCGTCGCACACACAGGACATCCATGGGTGTCCGTCAGCACACACAAGACGTCTGTGGCTGTCCTTTGTGGTCCGTGTGTGTCTGTCAGCACACAGGACGTCAGTGGCTGTCCATCATACACATATCAAGCACGCTGGCCCTTCCTTGGACTGTTTGGGTGATTTTGGCCCACGTGGGCTGTTTTTTTAAGTACATACAGGTCGTCCGTCCGGGTGTCCGCCAACACACACACAGGACGTCGGTGGCTGTCCGTATTGTCCGTGTGGTTCCGTCAGCACACACAGGACGTCTGTGGCTGTCCCATCAGTACACATATCGCACGTCGATCCTTGGACTCAGCAACCTGGCCCATCCGTGGACTGTTTCAGGTGATTTTTGGCCCACGTGGGCTGTTTGTTCAGTACACACAGGACGTCCGTGGGTGTCCCTCGCACACCAGGACGTCTGTGGGTGTCCGTCAGCACACACAAGACGTCCGTAGCTGTCCGTTGTGGTTTGTTATGTGTCCTTGTATGTCCGTCACACACACAGGACGTCCGTGGCTGTCCATCAGTACACATATCAGCACGCTGGTCCTTGGACTCAGCACACTGGCCCTTCCTGTGGACTGTTTGGGTGATTTTGGCCCACGTGGCTGTTTGTTCAGTACACACAGACGTCTGGGGTGTCCGTCAGCACACAAAGGACGTCCGTGCGTTTGGCCGGCAGCACACACAGGACGTCAATGGCTGTCCGTGTGTGTCCGTCAGCACACACATGACGTCCGTGGCTGTCCATCAGTACACATATCAGCACGTTGGTCCTTGGACTCAGCACGCTGGACTTCCGTGGACTGTTTGGTGATATTTGGCCCCGTGGGCTGTCGTTCAGTACACACAGGACGTCCGTTGTTGTCCGGCAGCACACACAGGACGTCTGTGGCTGTCCTGTGTTGCCGGCACACACACAGGACGTCCGTGGTGTTCCGTCAGCACACACAGGGGTCCGTGGGTCCGTCAGCACACACAGACGTCCGTGGCTGTCCATCAGTACACATATCAGCACGGTGGTCCTTGGACTCAGCACGCTGGCCCTTCCGTGGACTTTCGGGTGATTTTGGCCCACGTGGGCTGTCTGTTCAGTACACACACGATGTCCGTGGGTATCCGTCAGCACACACAGGACGTCCGGGGTGTCCGTCAGCCACACGGACGTCAGTGGCTGTCTGTGTGTGTCTGTGTGTTTCTATCAGCACATACAGACGTCTGTGGCTGTCCATCAGTACACATATCAGCACGCTGGTCCTTGGACTCAGCACACGGGCCCATCCCGTGGACTGTTCAGGTGATTTTGGCCCACGTGGGCTGTCGGTTCAGTACACACAGGACGTCCGTGGGTGTCCGTCAGCCACACAGGACGTCTGGGGTGTCCGGTCAGCACACCAAGACGTCAGTAGCTGTCCGTATGTGTCCTTGTATGTCCGTCAGCACACACAGGACGTCCGTGGCTGTCCATCAGTACACATATCAGCACGCTGGTCCTTGGACTCAGCACACTGGCCCTTCCTGTGGACTGTTTGGGGTGATTTTGGCCCACGTGGGCTGTTTGTTCAGTACACACAGGACGTCTGTGGGTCCGTCAGCACACACAAGACGTCCGTGTTTGGCCGGCAGCACACACAGGACGTCAGTGGCTGTCAGTGTGTATCCGTCAGCACACACAGGACGTCCGTGGCTGTCCATCAGTACACATATCAGCACGTTGGTCCTTGGACTCATCACGCTGGACCTTCCCGTGGACTGTTTTGGTGATTTTGGCCGACGTGGCTGTTTGTTCAGTACACACAGGACGTCCGTTGGTGTCCGGCAGCACACACAGGACGTCCGTGGCTGTCTGTGGTTGTCCGTCAGCACACACAGGACGTCCGTGTGTGTCCATCAGCACACACAAGACGTCTGTGGCTGTCCATCAGTACACATATCAGCACGTTGGTCCTTGGACTCAGCACGCTGGCCCTTCCGTGGACTGTTCGGGTGATTTTGGCCCACGTGGGCTGTCTGTTCAGTACACACAGGACGTCCGTGGGTGTCCGTCAGCACACACAGGACATCCATGGGTGTCCGTCAGCACACACAAGACGTCTGTGGCTGTCCTTGTGTGTCCGTGTGGTCTGTCAGAACACACAGGACGTCAGTGGCTGTCCATCAGTACACATATCAGCACGCTGGCCCTTCCTTTGGACTGTTTTGGTGATTTTGGCCCACGTGGGCTGTTTTTTAAGTACATAACAGGTCGTCCGTGGGTGTCCGCCAACACACACAGGACGTCTGTGGCTGTCCGTATGTGTCCGTGTGTGTCCGTCAGCACACACAGGACGTCTGTGGCTGTCCATCAGTACACATATCAGCACGCTGATCCTTGGACTCAGCACACTGGCCCATCCCGTGGACTGTTCAGGTGATTTTGGCCCACGTGGGCTGTTTGTTCAGTACACACAGGACGTCCGTGGGTGTCCGTCAGCACACACAGGACGTCTGTGGGTGTCCGTCAGCACACACAAGACGTCCGTAGCTGTCCGTATGTGTCCTTGTATGTCCGTCAGCACACAAGGACGTCCGTGGCTGTCCATCAGTACACATATCAGCACGCTGGTCCTTGGACTCAGCACACTGGCCCTTCCTGTGGACTGTTTGGGTGATTTTGGCCCACGTGGGCTGTTTGTTCAGTACACACAGGACGTCTGTGGGTGTCCGTCAGCACACACAAGACGTCCGTGTTTGGCCGCAGCACACACAGGACGTCAGTGGCTGTCCGTGTGTGTCCGTCAGCACACACATGACGTCCGTGGCTGTCCATCAGTACACATATCAGCACGTTGGTCCTTGGACTCATCACGCTGGACCTTCCCGTGGACGTGTTTGGTGATATTGGCCCACGTGGCTGTCTGTTCAGTACACACAGGACGTCCGTTGGTGTCCGGCAGCACACACAGGACGTCTGTGGCTGTCTGTGGTTGTCCGTCAGCACACACAGGACGTCCGTGTGTGTCCGTCAGCAAACACAGGATGTCCGTGTGTGTCCGTCAGCACACACAGGACGTCCGTGGCTGTCCATCAGTACACATATCAGCACGTTGGTCCTTGGACTCAGCACGCTGGCCCTTCCGTGGACTGTTCGGGTGATTTTGGCCCACGTGGGCTGTCTGTTCAGTACACACACGATGTCCGTGGGTATCCGTCAGCACACACAGGACGTCCGTGGGTGTCCGTCAGCACACACAGGACGTCAGTGGCTGTCTGTGTGTGTCTGTGTGTTTCTATCAGCACATACAGGACGTCTGTGGCTGTCCATCAGTACACATCAGCACGCTGGTCCTTGGACTCAGCACACTGGCCCGTCCCGTGGACTGTTCGGGTGATTTTTGTAAGACCCGATCCCGGCCGACCAGGCCGCGGTCGATGCCTCACGTCGCTCGGTCTATACACTGACCGAACCTCTAAAAATTTTGCCCTTTATTTAAAAACATCGCCCATAGGCGAGGGCTAACTCAGATCTTAGCTCAAGACTACCTTAGTCATTCCCTAGCTTAGATCATTTCAACTTATGCACAGCGGAATAACATCTATCATCCATTGGACTAAATCCAATCTAACACTTGTCTGATCAGATCACCTCAGCTACTGTTCAGTAAACACAACTGCCAGCTAGCTCCAAGGTCGAATCTGAACCTAGACCAAGTCATACAATCAGAGGTTCTGTTCCCCTAAGCCATTCTATCTAGATCTATGCAACATTGACAGATCATACCTGCATAAACTCTTCCCTTGGGTACTTAGTCATTCAGCCAACCATCCCCACAGACATAAGTAACCTTTGGGAAGTCTTCAATCAGCTAAGGACATGCATCTGGCCCTTACCGGTTCATGCACTGTTCCACATCCTTTTGCCTTATCAACTTATGATACCAAGTCCAGCTCATGGACTAATCATACCAAGTCCTCTCATGGACTAACCAGATCAAGTCCTCACAAAGACTAACAATGCCCATCAGATCCTGAGTCAATCAACCAACCACCCCACATGACTCAGAACTGATGAGTCTTCATACTTCCTAATCAGTCATGGAACCATGTCCCACTGAACCTGATTAGTGTTGCTCTTACCACCGGTGCATCCTTTGATCAATCAGATCAGACACCTTGATCCATCATCCAAGGATCAGGTCGTCCATCCTTGCCAATGAATCAGACCACACACGGCCTGCCTTACCAACACCAAGGTTGATAACCAGCAATTCCTTATGATCAATATCATAAGTGACAATATGTTCCAGCACACAACATATGATCAGATATCCTAACACAAGGATCTGACCCCAATATGCCCTCAGGTGCAATTTCGACCGCAAGCAACCCTGCTCCAAAAATCAATTAACATTCATGACAATTCATGATAAATCATAACTAAGAGAATGGTCCAATCAGATTTCCCAGAACCGGCCTCCATCCCATAGATCTCGGCCAAGACCAGCCAAATCGCCCAAGGGACCATCTCTAAATCAATCCCTAAAAACTCATTAGGATTCATGATAATTCATGATAAATCTTAACTAAGAGAATGGTCAAGTCAGAATTCCAAGAACCGATCTCGATCCTATGGATCTCGACCTAGAACAGCCCCACCGGCCACATTGACCATCTCGAAATCAATCAGATAAAAATCCCTAATACCATGATAATTCATGATAATTCACCACTAAGAGGATTCCAAAGTCAGATCGCCATAAATCCATCAGGAAGTAGGAGATCCAGACTTAGCTGCCAAACCAAGGCCATGGAGGGTTCTTCTGAACCGGCCAAGTCATGGTTCAGTGCTACTATGTCTAATCATCAATCTCAATCATAAGAAAAATGAATAATATGATTAATAATCATAAAACATAGTAAGGTGTAACTGCTGGACCAGATCAACCCATAGTGTACCAGACTATGTCCAATGGTCTGCAGTCCCCACCTGTTACCTCATCAGGGGCGTCCATGCTCCTCCTAGCACGCCTTCATCAAACCCTTATCACATACTCCCAGTATTGATAAGATCTAACCATGGTTCGTGCCCATCACTCCTTCCATGGAACTTCCATGAAACCAGTTTCTACACTGCATCCACCTTCAAGGCTATTCATGCCATTGTGAGTGAAGTCCGGCCTTCTCCCTTCTCTCCTGGGTGTTTGCGTGTGTTCCCAAGATGCAGAGGAAGCCTAGGACGTGTTCATCAGTGGTGGAAACCTACCACAGGGTCGTTCATAACTCCCCTTGCACTTCCATGAAACTGCCTTTCTACACACATCTGCCCTTAAGGCTGTCTTGGCCTTTAGGAATGAATTCCGGTCATCTACCTTCTCTCCTCACCATTTGCGTGTGTTCTCAGGCCCTGGAGGATGCATTGGGTGATAACATCACGGATCAAAAGCCACCAGAAAGTCGTTCATAACTTTCCCCCTTGATCTCTCCCAAAACTGCCTCTATATGGCCTTCACACCACCATGGGTCTTGGATTGGGAATCCGACCAACTCTCTGTATTTTCTTTGTGTTTCTTTGTGTTTCAGGGTGTAGGAATCGACCAGAATTATCAGAAATGAGAGAGAGAGGACGATTTAAACTGTCCCCAACCGCCTGGGCGAGCAGTTACCAAAATCCAATCCTTTCTTCCCAAAACCGTCCCATAACCGCCCCATAACCGCCCATTGGCGGTTTCTCCCCTTTTCTTCCTTTGGCAAATCGATCACTGAGCCTCAGCTCACACTCTGGAAGCTTGGCCACTCCCTGTCCCAAGACTAAGACCCATTTGGTCGAACCGTCCTGCACCCGGACCATCGGCTCGCCCAGTAACCGTCCCGGACTCGCCCACACTGATCCGAACCAGAACGCACCGTTCACCGGATTGAGCTGACCTCCAGCTGTTCCCAGCTGAGTGAGCTAGTCTACCAGCTCCTGTGAGCTGAACAGATCATGGTGAACTGAATACCAGCTGAACCGAGCTGATTGAACTCAAGCCAACACTCGTCCAGCTCCCTAAACACTCACCCAGCTCCTTTACCATTATTTCCATCGTATCCTGGTTAAGTCTCAGCTGACTGATGCCCTTAACCCTCATTCAGGACCATGATACGCTTGTCTCAAGGTCTAATGACCTGACTGGTGCGTCTTCCCGCACCATGGCCCGTCCGGCCGATCCTATCTAGGATCGGGGACATGACAAGTCTCCCCCACTAACTTGGGATTCGTCCTCGAATCCATGTTAAGTGTTTCATCAGGAAGAAATTGTCTGTACCAATCCGGATACATACTTTTCATTTTTGCTTCCGTTTCCCAAGTGATGAGGTCTTTACCATTGTAATCCCACACCACTTTGAGCATGGGAACTGTCTTCTTTCTCATAGCTTTCTCTGACCGATCCACGATCCGAACCGGCAAAGTTTCCAAAGTCAAGTTCTTACCAAGGTCAGCAGACAAGTGAGCATGGCCCGTCCGGCCGATCCTATCTAATCACACTTGTTACATAGATGTGTGGTGACCACAGGGTCGTTGATGGCCGTTCAAAACAAGTGTGAGCATATGCAATGTTCATGTTAGTCTAAGGGAGACACTACATGGCTAGTACATGAGTGGGCTTGTGATCAGATGGATCAGCTTGGACTCAGTGCAAGTCAAGGTAGGATTCCTTAAGATTGAGTGAATGAATGGATCAATTCCAAGAGGAATTGGAAACACGATGTTAAGTATCTTAGTATGATGAGGATTGAGGTATACTATAAACACTTTTGTGAATGGTATGGGACGTTCATATGTGTGATGCTTTGGAGAATGGTATGGGACATTTTCCAAATGTGTGATCAGACCGAGATCTTACTCATCTAAGTACTTAATGATCGGTGGTGTGGAAACACATTATTTGGTACTGGAGCTACACATAGTGTTGTGAGTCCAGGAATGGTTGGAAAAGGTTTGTTCCAGTATGGAACATGGGATGGTCCTGAACGAGTGAGTGCGGCCGGAGGGCAAGTTATGAACTCACTCGGTCTGGTTAAGGACATCCCTGTGGTGATCTTGGATAGGCCGATGCCTATAGATCTGATTGTTGTCCCCCTCAAGCATCATGAAGTGATCTTGGGCATGGACTGGTTGGGAAAGTATCGGGCAACTCTAGATTGTCACCGGGGAAGGGTGCAACTTGAGAACGAGTTTGGACCCCGATTAAGTACCAAGGAATCAAGCCAACCTCTTGTAGTTGGTGGTTTCAGCAGTCCAAGTAGAACGGATGCTTGGAAATGGTTGTGAGGCCTTTTTTGGCTACCATTTACACCGATGAGGTTGTAGGGGCCTGTGACCCAGAGGGTATACCGTTGGTTCGGGAATTTCAGGATGTGTTTGGGGCACTACAGGGCATTCCCCCTGATAGGGCTGACCCATTCATCATTGAATTGGAACCTGGAACGGCCCCATTATCTAAAAGTCCATATAGAATGGCACCAGCTCAGATGGCAGAGCTGAAGAAGCAACTTGAGGAGTTGCTTGAGAAGGGGTTCATACACCCTAGTGTATCACCTTGGGGAGCACCAGTCCTATTTGTTAAGAAAAAAGGATGGTAGCTTTAGGTTGTGCATTGATTATAGGGGTTTGAACAGGGTGACTGGGAAGAACAAGTACCCTTTACCCAGGATTGATGAATTGCTGGAATCATAAACCTTATTGTCCAGGAAGGACTTAAGGGAACAGAACAATCTGTTAGGACTCATGGTAGAGTGAGCAGCCTAAAGATTGGAACATGTTCACTAGGACTTGGCTGGTGCATCGAGTGGCTTGGAGATTGGTTGAATCTACTAAGACTTGAGTACTCAGTATGTTCCTAGGTACTGAATTTTATCTAGTCATGGAACTAAAGTGTTCTACATGGACTTGGTGTCTACTAAGAACGCAACCTGGAGAGATGGGTCAGTGACACAAGTCATGTCTTTGTATGGGTGCTTGATGGACCACTTGATAAGATTTTGGGTTACAAATCTATCAAGTGGGGAAGACTTGTTGTGTATATGATGACCAAGACATGGTCAGTGAGAAAGAACAAGGTGGGAGATGCAACGAACTGGTTAGAAAGAACCAATTGAGCATGCTCCATGTTCTGGGTACAAAAGGTCGGATGGAACCTTGGTCATGAGACAAGAGGTTAACACCACTGGATTCGAGGACGAATCCTTCGTAAGTGGGGGAGACTTGTCATGTCCCCAATCCTGGATAGGATTGTCCGGACGGACTGCGGTGCAAGGAAACGCACCAGTCAGGTCACATGACCTAAGGACAAGCATGTCATGGTCCTGAATGAGGGTTAAGGGCATCAGTCAGCTGAGACTTAACCAGGATACGATGGAAATAATGGTAAAGGAGCTGGGTGAGTGTTTAGGCAGCTGGACGAGTGTTGGCTTGAGTTCAATCAGCTCGGTTCAGCTGGTATTCAGTTCACCATGATCTGTTCATCTCACAGGAGCTGGTAGACTAGCTCACTCAGCTGGGAACAGCTGGAGGTCAGCTCAATCCGGTGAACGGTGCGTTCTGGTTCGGATCAGTGTGGGCGAGTCCGGGACGGTTACTGGGCGAGCCGATGGTCCGGGTGCAGGACGGTTCGACCAAATGGGTCTTAGTCTTGGGACAGGGAGTGGCCAAGCTTCCAGAGTGTGAGCTGAGGCTCAGTGATCGATTTGCCAAAGGAAGAAAAGGGGAGAAACCGCCAATGGGCGGTTATGGGGCGGTTATGGGACGGTTTTGGGAAGAAAGGATTGGATTTTGGTAACTGCTCGCCCAGGCGGTTGGGGACAGTTTAAATCGTCCTCTCTCTCTCATTTCTGATAATTCTGGTCGATTTCTACATCCTGAAACACAAAGAAACACAAAGAAAATACAGAGAGTTGGTCGGATTCCCAATCCAAGACCCATGGTGGTGTGAAGGCCATATAGAGGCAGTTTTGGGAGAGATCAAGGGGGAAAGTTATGAACGACCCTCTGAACGGTTTTGATCATTGTTGACAACACCCAAAGACTTATCTGGAGCCTGTGAACACACGCAAATGGTGAGGAAAGGAGGGAGTTGGCCGGAATCCATTCCCAAGGGCCAATGCAGCCTTAAAGGGAGATTGGTGTGGAAAGCAGTTTCATGGGGAACAAAGAGGGAAGTGATGCACGA
This sequence comes from Brassica napus, assembly GCF_020379485.1. Taxonomy (NCBI): domain Eukaryota; kingdom Viridiplantae; phylum Streptophyta; class Magnoliopsida; order Brassicales; family Brassicaceae; genus Brassica; species Brassica napus. Next base: position 41,689 of record NW_026015435.1, on the reverse strand, counting down.
CCCTTGGATGGTGATTGATCATGGATGATAATGTCTAAGGCTTCCTATGTGTCTTGGGAACACACGCAATTGGTTAGGAGAGGAGGGGGAAGGCTTGACTCCACTCTCAAAGGCATGAACAGCCTTGAAGATGGATGCAGTATAGAAACTGGTTTCATGGAAGTTTCATGGAAGGAGTGATGGGCACGAACCATGGTTAGATCTTATCAATACTGGGAGTATGTGATAAGGGTTTGATGAAGGCGTGCTAGGAGGAGCATGGACGCCCCTGATGAGGTAACAGGTGGGGACTGCAGACCATTGGACATAGTCTGGTACACTATGGGTTGATCTGGTCCAGCAGTTACACCTTACTATGTTTTATGATTATTAATCATATTATTCATTTTTCTTATGATTGAGATTGATGATTAGACATAGTAGCACTGAACCATGACTTGGCCGGTTCAGAAGAACCCTCCATGGCCTTGGTTTGGCAGCTAAGTCTGGATCTCCTACTTCCTGATGGATTTATGGCGATCTGACTTTGGAATCCTCTTAGTGGTGAATTATCATGAATTATCATGGTATTAGGGGATTTTTATCTGATTGATTTCGAGATGGTCAATGTGGCCGGTGGGGCTGTTCTAGGTCGAGATCCATAGGATCGAGATCGGTTCTTGGAATTCTGACTTGACCATTCTCTTAGTTAAGATTTATCATGAATTATCATGAATCCTAATGAGTTTTTAGGGATTGATTTAGAGATGGTCCCTTGGGCCGATTTGGCTGGTCTTGGCCGAGATCTATGGGATGGAGGCCGGTTCTGGGAAATCTGATTGGACCATTCTCTTAGTTATGATTTATCATGAATTGTCATGAATGTTAATTGATTTTTGGAGCAGGGTTGCTTGCGGTCGAAATTGCACCTGAGGGCATATTGGGGTCAGATCCTTGTGTTAGGATATCTGATCATATGTTGTGTGCTGGAACATATTGTCACTTATGATATTGATCATAAGGAATTGCTGGTTATCAACCTTGGTGTTGGTAAGGCAGGCCGTGTGTGGTCTGATTCATTGGCAAGGATGGACGACCTGATCCTTGGATGATGGATCAAGGTGTCTGATCTGATTGATCAAAGGATGCACCGGTGGTAAGAGCAACACTAATCAGGTTCAGTGGGACATGGTTCCATGACTGATTAGGAAGTATGAAGACTCATCAGTTCTGAGTCATGTGGGGTGGTTGGTTGATTGACTCAGGATCTGATGGGCATTGTTAGTCTTTGTGAGGACTTGATCTGGTTAGTCCATGAGAGGACTTGGTATGATTAGTCCATGAGCTGGACTTGGTATCATAAGTTGATAAGGCAAAAGGATGTGGAACAGTGCATGAACCGGTAAGGGCCAGATGCATGTCCTTAGCTGATTGAAGACTTCCCAAAGGTTACTTATGTCTGTGGGGATGGTTGGCTGAATGACTAAGTACCCAAGGGAAGAGTTTATGCAGGTATGATCTGTCAATGTTGCATAGATCTAGATAGAATGGCTTAGGGGAACAGAACCTCTGATTGTATGACTTGGTCTAGGTTCAGATTCGACCTTGGAGCTAGCTGGCAGTTGTGTTTACTGAACAGTAGCTGAGGTGATCTGATCAGACAAGTGTTAGATTGGATTTAGTCCAATGGATGATAGATGTTATTCCGCTGTGCATAAGTTGAAATGATCTAAGCTAGGGAATGACTAAGGTAGTCTTGAGCTAAGATCTGAGTTAGCCCTCGCCTATGGGCGATGTTTTTAAATAAAGGGCAAAAATTTTTAGAGGTTCGGTCAGTGTATAGACCGAGCGACGTGAGGCATCGACCGCGGCCTGGTCGGCCGGGATCGGGTCTTACAAGTTGGTATCAGTGGTGTGGAAACACATTATTTGGTACCAACAAGTTGGTATCAGTGGTGTGGCAAAATTTTTAGAGGTTCGGTCAGTGTATAGACCGAGCGACGTGAGGCATCGACCGCGGCCTGGTCGGCCGGGATCGGGTCTTAACAAGTTGGTATCAGTGGTGTGGAAACACATTATTTTGTTCACAAGTTGCACAATAGGCTACTATAATCACACAATTTTCAGAATCAACCCAATCACCACACATCTTCCCATGGCCGCGGTCCTCATGGTGCTTTTCCCTTACCACGGTCCATTTCTGGTCCTGGATCCAACACAAACAAACACACAATCGCAAGGTTAGATTACAAAACAAGAATCAATCACATTGCATGGTCGGATCCAATCTAATCAAGAACAATCATCAAAAATGTCAAATCTGACCCCTCTAAAAAGAGATCCAAATACCAAATAAAATTCATGAAAACTCATGATAATTCAGAAGAAAAATATTCCCATAATCAGATTCAAAAGAATCGGCTCAGATCATAGTGATCTCGGCCATGAACAGCCCACACAAGAGCAAGGGACTTTCATGGGAATTTGATCAGGCCAAGGCCTTAAGATCAATGGATCCTTCCCTGTACATCATAAAACAATCCATAGCACAACATATATAAAGAAACAGAGTAGAAGAAGTCAGAGTAAGGAGTGGCCAATCGATCCAAACCGGCCAGGCTCACACGGCCATCATCCGCGGCCTTGTCCGGTTACTCTTGGCCACACCTCTCACCTTAGGAGTTCGGTCTCCAGGGGCGACTTCCTTCTCTTTCTCCTTTGCCTTCTCCTTGTCTTTCTGTCTCAAATCCATTCTCTTGATCACACGCCCAAACACACCAGGAACACTAAAGAGCAATCTCTTGGATCAAATCGGCCAATCCAAGGTTTGTGTCTCTCTTTCTCTCTTGAATTTTCTCTGTGTTTCTCTCTGTGTCAAGTTGAGTAAAAATCGACCAGAATGGCAGAAATGAGAGAGAGAGGACGATTTAAACTGTCCCCAACCGCCTGGGCGAGCAGTTACCAAAATCCAATCCTTTCTTCCCAAAACCGTCCCATAACCGCCCCATAACCGCCCATTGGCGGTTTCTCCCCTTTTCTTCCTTTGGCAAATCGATCACTGAGCCTCAGCTCACACTCTGGAAGCTTGGCCACTCCCTGTCCCAAGACTAAGACCCATTTGGTCGAACCGTCCTGCACCCGGACCATCGGCTCGCCCAGTAACCGTCCCGGACTCGCCCACACTGATCCGAACCAGAACGCACCGTTCACCGGATTGAGCTGACCTCCAGCTGTTCCCAGCTGAGTGAGCTAGTCTACCAGCTCCTGTGAGCTGAACAGATCATGGTGAACTGAATACCAGCTGAACCGAGCTGATTGAACTCAAGCCAACACTCGTCCAGCTGCCTAAACACTCACCCAGCTCCTTTACCATTATTTCCATCGTATCCTGGTTAAGTCTCAGCTGACTGATGCCCTTAACCCTCATTCAGGACCATGATACGCTTGTCTCAAGGTCTAATGACCTGACTGGTGCGTCTTCCCGCACCATGGCCCGTCCGGCCGATCCTATCTAGGATCGGGGACATGACAATTTTAGCCCACATGGGCTGTCTGTTCAGTACACACAGGACGTCCGTGGGTGTCCGTCAGCACACACAGGACGTCTGTGGGTGTCCATCAGCACACACTGTGTTGTAGGCCTGGATCGGGATGGTCGGACGGTACGGACTGAGGGTTTCTGCGGTTTAGTCTCGGCTTGGCTGGACGGTTCCGGCTTGGTCTACTCTTATATGCGGTTGTACAGAAAAGATAAATTGAAGAGAAGAAAGGCGGATGGGATATGTTGTTGGACGTGTGTCTCTCTCAACATGATCAAATGATGGTTTGAAGGATTAATATGGATCCGGTTCTTGCTGGATGTATGTCTCTCTCAAGATCGGACAAGGGATGGAATGGATCGATGGACTCCACAAAGAACAATGGATCGGCTCTTTGATATGTCAGGCGGCTGCTCTCAATAGTTTCACACAACTGAAAGACTTAGGGTTTCTTTGCTAAAGCAAAACGATTTTCATAAAAAGACTTAGCCAAAAATCGGCACACTACAAGGGTTAAATAGTTGTCCCTTAATGGACTCTCAAATATAAAAGGCCTAGACAAATGGACGACTCTTAAAAGGATTGACAATTGCCCAAAGTATTAACCGAAATAAATTAAAGAAAACAATAGACCGGTCGCGGATTGACATGTCCAGATCAGAACTCATAGTATGCTTGCATGTTGCCTCATTAAAACCTTTTTGGGGAAACCCAGTGGGACAAAACCCGATGAAGGAAAAAGAGTACAACACATACTACTCCTTCTGATGGACGGCTATATCTCTGAACCGGAAGCAAGTTGGTTGGATTGATTGAGGATGAAGGTGGAAATGGTCAGGCCGGCTTCATTCTGGTCGATGGAGGAAAACTGGCTTGAATGGAAGGAGTCTTAAACCTCTAACGGTTCGCTGGTGTCTTCAAGCTTTAAATCGGCCAACTCCTGGATCAATAGTTGCTTGAATCCGGTTTGTTCCTGTGCAAGCAACTCCTGGACAGCTTTCGCAAATCCAGCTCTTATAACCCTTGAGCCAGACCTTGTGGTAGGACTTTTGCGGATGATGGGAACCTCAGTCGTGGGTACTACAACATCCCCTCCCTCTTGAACAGGTTCTGTCCTCAGAACATCTCCGTCATCTGCAATATAAGGAGACAAATCAGACACATTGAACGTTCGGGAAGCTTTAAACTCACCTGGCAGCTCTAGCCGGTAGGCATTGTCATTGATCCGGTCGAGCACTCGGAATGGTCAGTCCCCTCGTGGGGATAGTTTTCTCTTCCGTTCTTCCGGGAACCGCTCTGGCCTCATGTGGAGCCACACCCAGTCGCCTGGTTGGAAGATAACTTCCGTGCGCCCCTTGTTGAGCTTAATCCGGTTCCGTTCATCCTTCTTCTCCAAAGTCTCCCTGACTTGCCGGTGCATGTTCTTCACAAACTCAGCCTTTTTGTCACCACTCTGGCTAACTTGCATGGCTGGGGGCAGTGCGGATAGGTCCATGGGCGTCTCAGGTCTAAAGCCATACACAATCTCAAAAGGGGAGAGATAGTAATAGAGTGCCTTTCATTGTTATAAGCAAACTCAATGAAAGGCAAACAACTCAACCAATTTCTAAGATTCTTACCCACCGTAGCCCTCATAAGCTGAGAGAGTGTACAATTTACTACCTCGGTCTGACCATCTGTCTGTGGATGGCAAGTGGTCGAGAAAAGGAGCTAGGTACCAAGATTTTTCCACAATGTCCTCCAGAAGTGGCTGAGGAATTTTGTGTCTCGGTCGGACACAATGGTACGAGGCACTCCATGTAAGCGCACCACTTCCTTGAAGAAGAGATCGGCGGTTTGGCTTGCATCATTGGTCTTGCTTGCATCAATGGTCTTGGAACACATAATGAAATGTGCCATCTTGGAGAACCTGTCCACTACAACAAAAATGGAATCCTTGTGTTCTATCTTGGGCAAGCCCAGCACAAAGTCCATAGACAGGTCGACCCATGGTGCAATAGGAATAGGTAAAGGCATGTGTAAACCATAAAGATGCGACCTGGATTTGGTTTTGAGGCAGACAGTGCACTTGGCGCAAAGGCTCTCGATATAGCGCCTCATCCGGGGCCAATAGAAGTGGTCGGACAGAACCCTCAGGGTTTTGTCTCGACCGAAATGGCCCATCAACCCGCCCCCATGAGCTTCTCAGGTCAGTAAGTCTCGCATGGACCCATGAGGAATGCACATGCGTTTCTCCTTGAAGAGGAACTCGTCCTGCTCATAGAATGGACCCATGGCTCCCTTAGCTGTATTACTGTAAAGATCATAAAAATCAGGGTCAGTATCATAAGACATTTTAATTTGTTCAAAACCCATGATCTTAGCCTCCATGGTGGTAATGAGTGTGTGGCGCCGGGATAGAGCATCTGCCACTACGTTTTCCTTCCCCTTCTTGTACTTGATCACATAGGGAAATGTCTCCACGAATACCAGCCACCTAGCATACCTCTTCTTGAGTGTTGTCTGGCCCCTCAAATGCTTAAGAGTCTCGTGATCTGTATGAATAATAAACTCTTTAGACAGAAGATAATGTTGCCAAGTTTCAAGTGACCTTACTAGAGCATATAGCTCTTTATCATAGGTGGGATAATTGAGGGCGGCTCCACTCAATTTCTCACTGAAGAAAGCAACTGGCCGACCTCCTTGGGTCAGTACGGCTCCTATTCCTGTCCCTGAAGCATCACACTCAATCTCAAAAGGTTTATCAAAATCAGGAAGAGTTAGGACCGGTGCATGTGTCAAACTATATTTAAGCCTGTTGAAAGACTCCTCTTGGGCAGGACCCCAAGTAAAGGATACGTTCTTCTTGATCACAGAGGTCATTGGGGTGGCAATGGTACTGAAATCCTTCACGAATCGTCGATAGAAACTGGCCAGTCCATGGAAGCTGCGGACATGTCCGATCGTGGTCGGGGTCGGCCAGTCTTGTATCGCCTTGATCTTCTCCTCATCAACCATCAGTCCCTGTGAACTCACAACAAAACTTAAAAATTCCAACTGATCAGTGCAGAAAACACATTTCATAAGGTTAGCATAAAGGCCTTCTTGCCTCAAGGCTTTCAAGACCTGTTCTAGATGTCCAATGTGTTCAATTAAGGACCTGCTGTAAATCAGGATGTCATCAAAGTATACAACCACAAATTTACCAATGCAAGGTCGGAGGACCTAGTTCATGAGCCTCATGAATGTGCTAGGGGCGTTGGTAAGGCCAAACAGCATCACCAGCCACTCGTACAGACCTTGCTTGGTCTTGAAGGCGGTTTTCCACTCATCTCCTTCCTTCATGCGGACTTGATGGTATCCACTGTGATACCCCCGATCATAGATAACCGGAAATGACACGGTCGATGTTCCCTCATGGTCTACCCGAGGTTCTCGAAATAAATCCGATCGCCTTAGACCAACAATCAAAGAACACAGACGCTCCTATCGGATATTACTCTAGGCTTTTCAACCCGATAAAGCAATATTTGATAATTAGTTCTTCCCGGACAAGGACTAATATCATATGAGAACTCATGATTTATAAACATCTTTTATACATTATTTATTTACTTTAAACATCTTACAAAGTGTTATAGTTTTATCCTATGGCCTATTGCCCAACAACGTTTTAAGTAAATATACATCAAAAGGTACGTTGCAAGGACATCAAAATACTACCGCTGGTCGAAAAAGTAAAGTGTCTCCCGCCTAAGGGTTACCTGCACACACGAATGAGTCATGAGCAACTAATTTACTCAGTGAATCTAGATTCACAACCCAATCAATAATAAACCAAACAGTTATCAAATGCATATACATGATCATACAAGTACTAGTACTATACTTTAATATCGTTCATCATTGTGAATTCTTATTTTAAACATCACTTCCACAACACCCGCCCGTTACCATACTCATATAATACAATATATATACTAGACCTGAGAAACCACTAAGGCTAACCGAGACTAGTGAGTTAGCATCACCATCACTGTCGAATGTCCGGTATGAACAATCCGACACTGCATCGTCATGCAGTACACGGTCTCCAGGGAGCTACCCCATCATCATGTCTTCATGACCTTGTTCCGTTCGCAGGACCAAGTCACGGTAATCCGGGGGCTTTAGGGATAGTGAATATAACAAGACTTCACATGATTTTACTTCCATAATTATTCCAAAATTAATCCATAATTAATCCTTAATTAATCATAATTAACTCTTCATTAATCCTAGATTAATCCTTAATTAATCTCATATTAATATTTAAATAATCCAAGATTAGTACTTAATTAATCATGATTACTCCTTAATTAATCTCATATTAATTCTCAATTAAACCAAGATTAATTCTTAATTAAACCAAGATTAATCCATAATCAAAACCATGATTATTTCATAATTAAGATTAGTACTTGAGAACAAGTACTATGATTATGATTAACCTCACTTTAACCTTTTGATTAATCTTCAAGTGTAAGTGTTTACACTAAATAAACACCATACACTTCTTAAAGGATTCAAAGACTTTACTATCTAATTGAGATACTATAATTTAAAGTCAATCATGTACTTCTGTCTAGACTCACCTAAAGAACAGTCTTGAAACTGGCTTGGACAAGACTTGAGTTCCTCTTGAACAAGGCTGAAAGGACAGGATGGGACTAGCAAAGCTCCACACCTTAGCTGATGAAAACAGAGCAAGGTTTGGTTCAGAACATCAACAATCTGACAGTTCGGTTCAGGCTAAACTACTTAAATCAATTCAGTTCAAGCTCGGTTTCTCTCATACCAGATCAGATCAGTTCAGTTATATTCAGTTAACAACAGTTCAGGACAAGATCAGACTGAGTTCAGTTTGGTTTAAGTCCATAACAGCTTAGCAAACTGTTTTAAGAGATGAATTCAAACCGAAACTAAACAAGAACTGAACTGTATCATAACTTATACAACTGATCCGACCAAGATCTAAGGTAGCCATGAACTGTTCTGATCAGATACTAACTGAGGCTAGGAGACCAAAGCTTACCAAGATAAACCAAAGGACTAGATGGCCTCAGCTGATCCTCTTCTCCAAGATAAGCTTGTGGCTGGACTGATCAAAGAGAAAGATCAAGGTCTGATCATGATCTGAACTCAACTAGGTCTAGGGTTTTATTTAAAAATCTCACCTTCTGATCTTTCTCAAGAACCAAACTGAGCTAGGGTTGATGATTAGATCACTACCAATTTTTTCTTGATTTATTTTCCTTATTTTTCTCACTGATTTTTCTGTTCTTCTTTCTCTCTTCCTCTCTGAAATTCTCTAGGTTTTTCTGTAGGTTTCAGAACGTGGGAAGCAGCTGGAGGAGGGTTAAAAACAAGCTGTGATTGCTTCACCTGAGGGTTTAGCTCATAACAAAGCATGGCTAAGAGCAGACAGTTGGCAACCTGCTTCATCATCTGCAGCACACTGTCCTTTCCTTCCCATGAAGCAGTCTCCAGCCAATCAAAATTAATCAAAGAGAAAGGAAACAAGCACACAGGCAGCTTGTGATTGATGTGCCATTTACTGAAGAAGCTAATTAAGCAGGCAGGTGCAAGTCAAGTGACTGAATACTGAACAAGCAGGCGGGTGGAAGACATGAGTCTGGTCCAAAATTAATTAGGCAGTTGGTTGATCATTTAAATTATTTTTCAACCAAATATTCCTTGTCTTTGTCTCTCGTCTTGTTCCCGGAAAGTCTCGTCCAGCTTAATAAAAATTCGACCAAAATATTTAATACTCGGCCAAACTATCAAGTGAAGGTCTTTCGACCACAAGACAGTCCCGTCGATAAATTAATCTACCGGGTCAATTTTTATTTTTATTAATCATGGTCGAACCAACTAAAAACTGGTCGAGCGGGATTTTTCTCGACCAAAAATTTATTGGCTCGTGAGGGTTATTACATCCACTCATGAGATCAATCTTAGAAAACACAACAGACCCACTCAGTTCATCCAACATATCATCTAATCTAGGTATAGGGTACCGATATTTGATGGTTATGTTGTTGATGGCTCGGCAGTCCACACACATGCGCCACGTTTCATCCTTCTTAGGCACCATAGAACCGGGACTGCACAGGGGCTAAAGCTCTCGCGGATGTAGCCTTTCTCCATGAGGTCTTGGACCTGCCGCTGCAACTCCTTAGCTTCCTCAGGGTTGACACGGTAAGCGGCTCGGTTTGGCAGGGGGGCGCCAAGTACAAGGTCGATCTGATGTTCTATGCCACGGACAGGGGGTAAACCGGCTGGAATATCATCAGGAAAGGCATCCTTGTAACGTCCCATGAGGTCTTGTACTACGCCCGGTACTTCAGGAGCCTCAAAACCTGCAAAACAACCTTCCTTAAAGATCATTAGTAGCACCTGTGTCTCATGTTGTAATGATTTAAGCACTTGTCCAGAAGTCATGTAAAGGTTAGTATTACTTACCTGGCTGGACTGTGCCATTGCCTTCTGCATGTCATGAACTTCTTGGGGGCTGAGAGGTGCTAGGCTGTGCTTCTTGTTGTTGTGGGTGAAGCTATAGACGTTGGTGCGCCCATGGTGAAGGGTCTCCTTGTCAAACTGCCATGGCATTCCTAGAAGTATATGGCCGGCTTGCATGGGTACAACATCACACTTGACCTGGTCATGGTACTTGCCAATACTGAAGGACACAACAACTTGTTCGGCAATGTTGAGCTCAGTCTCATCATTGAGCCATTTGAGATGGTATGGCCGATGATGGGCAGTTTTTACCAACCCTAGCTTATCAACAATATACTTGCTAGCCACGTTTGTAACACCCCCGGACCGTACCAGGCCGGACTAACCCGGTACGTCCCGGGAGCGCCACAAGTATAGCTCACCGTACCGGTTCGACCAAGAATGAAGAACAAGTCAAGACTCTCGACCAATCCGTTCCAGTTTGCCATGACCTCGATGTCATGGCCTAAGGCTTCACAACCCGTACCACAATCATCGAGTTGTGTCGACCCGGACAAGGTCTAGTATCATTTAACACACAACTACGAATATAAACATACATTTTATTAATAATAGGTAGAAAGCGTTTTACAAAACATTACAATACAAAATATCAGAGTTTGAGCTCACGGCCTAGTGCCAAAATGAAAAGAAAGTAATTATACATTCCAAAAGATAGTCCGCTTATGCTTATGCCACTTCCAATCTACACCGGCCGCTTCCCGTTCCGCTGCGTCCTAAGCTTCCTACCTACGGGTTACCTGCATAGTAGAAGAGGGGATGAGTAATCGGAATTACTCAGTGATTTCCCAAAAATAAACAACAACGACCCCCTTCAGCCCATGACCCAAACACAATCAACAATTGGTTAGTAAATAACACAAGCAAGCAAGCAAGCAAACAAGCAATTACTAAACAAACAAATGGTCTCACCACCGAGGCTTAACTACACAAAAAGAAAGCTAGACTCGATCCTAGACTCGATCTACACAAACAAAAATTCGGATGACATACATCCTGGGATCCCAACACATCGGAGCCCTAACACATCTCCATACTGAACACTCCCGATCACAAACACAACAGTCACATGGTCGGAAAACATCATCTCCGGGAATTAGGCTTCTCCCAATCTAACCCGGGCCGCATCGTCATGCAGCGCTTGTCCATGGGCGCGACCCACTTCACGTGACAAGCCATGGAGAGTAGGTCACTCCACCACTAGAGAATTGGGTATCGCCCAATCTAACTCCATGGTCTCGAACACCTTCGGAGAATTAGGCTTTCCCTAATCTAACCCCGAGATGGCCTATGCTTTAGACTAGATGCCACACAAACAAGCAACAAGCGTTAGGGAGCTCCGCCTCTAACCTCCACGCACATCTAGACTCAAAGCATAACAATCACTCGCCCTAGTCTAGACAACACACACACAAACACTACTTAGCATGAGGGAGCTTAACCTCAAACCTCGATGCACCTAAGTCTAGACTAAATCTAATAACTAAGCAAGTGACAACTAAACAAACAAACAATCAATCACACAACACGTATGCAGCAGCACACACTTTCCCGGGGGCCCTGCAGAAAATCGATTAACTATTCCCCGAGTCTCCGTTTAAGACCCGTTGGTCAAGCTTGTACCTGCATACAAAACACACACACAAGAAACACACAGGAAACCCACCTTGGCTACTGGCTACAAAGACTATCCAGCACCCCTAGCTATCTCCCCAAAAACGCTAACTAAAAACTACCCGAAAACACTCTTTTTTCTCGGTTTCTCTCTCTAACTCACCACTCTCTCTCTAAGGTAAGCTCTCACGGTTTTGAATGAGAAAAATGAAAGGGAGGGGTCTGGTATTTATAGAAATGGAGGACTGAGGCTGGGCTGGACAAATGCAACATATGCATGAGGAAAAATGGACACATGTCCCACTACGAAACTTCCGCGGCAAGTAACCTTGCTTCCGGAAGGTTTTTACCTTTCTCCCCAAGTTTTACCATTGCTTGGTCGCCAAGTCTCGTCTTCTAGAAGCTTTGTAACTTGGTCGCCAAGTCTTCTTCCAGCCAATGAGAGTTTGCCACGCGTATCGCTCCGTCACTCCTCCGAATCCAATCGGTGGTCGCCATGTCATCGCGTCTTTTACTTTCTTCCCCATGTCAACAACTTCTAAATCTCTTCTTCAAATGAGAAAACTCATTTCTTGATTTACTTAGACAATGCTTCTCCTTCTTCAGTTTCAAAACGTCGATCTCCTCTTGCTCGGTTTTTATCGATTTTCTCGTAACGGCAAAAACTGTCTTTCGACCATGACTGTTCCTCGTTTCGACCACGACTAAGGTCAAGGTCTTTGACTTTTCTACTTATGAGCAGGGTCATTACATTCTCCCCCACTCATTAGAATTCGTCCCCGAATTCCAAGGTGCTGATGACGTCGCCGCTTCATCTTCGAAGAACTCTGGATAGTTCTGACGAAATCTGTCTTCATCTTCCCATGTTATCACCAAGCGGTTTTGTCTTCCCCAAAAGACTTGGATTTGAGGAATCTCCCTATTCTTCAGCTTCTTCAAACGTCGTTCCCCGATGCGTATCGGCCCTTCTGGATATGTGAGATTTGTCCAAGCTCTGGGATTCTCACAGGCTCGATAGAATCAGGATCTCGAATGTGCCTTCTCAGCATAGATACATGAAATACAGGGTGTAAATTCATGTCTTCTGGCAGCTCTAGCCTGTAAGCTACTTCTCCTACTCTTCCAATGATCCGGTATGGACCAATGAAACGAACTGCTAACTTCCCGACTTTGCCGAAACGATCCTTTCCTTTCTGAGCTGATACCTTGAGATAGACCATATCTCCAACTGCAAATACTACTTCTCGCCTTCTTTGATCCGCGTACTTCTTCTGTCGATCATGTGCCTTCTTCATGTTTGCTCGGATGACTTGCAGCTTCTCCAATGTTTCTTCAATGACTCCTGGTCCGAATAATCTTCGTTCTCCAACTTCCGTCCAACATAGAGGTGTTCGACAGGGTCTTCCGTACAATGCCTCGTATGGTGACATTGCAATGCTGGCGTGGAAACTATTGTTGTAGGAAAATTCTATCAAAGGTAGATAGTTCTCCCACGTACCTGACCAATCGAGAATACACAAACGTAGCATATCCTCTATTGTCCGGATGGTCCTCTCCGTCTGCCCGTCCGTTTCTGGGTGAAATGCAGTACTGATGTGCAACTCCGTACCCCACGCTCCTTGCAATGCTCTCCAGAATGCTGCTGTAAATCTTGGATCTCGATCTGAGACAATGTTTGCTGGTACTTCGTGTAGCTTCACAATCTGATTGATGTAAAGTTCCGCCAATGTCTCCGTCTTGTCTGTGTCTCTGATTGCTAACAAATGTGCTACCTTTGTCAGCCGATCCATGATAACCCAAATTGCATTGTTTGATCTTCCTCTGGCCACTGGTAATCCTGTGATTAGATCCATGGACACTGAATCCCACTTCCACTCGGGAATAGGTAAGCTTTGAAGTAACCCTCCTGGCACTTGGTGTTCGGCTTTGATTTGCTGGCAAACTTGACACTGCGCTACCCATCTTGCTACTGACTTCTTCATTCCTGGCCAATGGTAATATCTCCTCATATCTCTATACATCTTGGTGCTTCCAGGATGTATACTCAAAAGTGACTGATGCGCTAGCTTGAGAATTTCCTCCTTGAATCCTCCCTCCTTTGGCACAGTGATTCTTCCGTTGAGTAGCAATGTTCCATCTTCTGCCATCTGATATCCACTAGCATTTGGCCCTCCTTGCTCTCGTAGCTGCTCCATGATGATCTTCAGGTTCTCGTCTTGCTGCTGCGCTCCTCGAATACGTTGTATCAAACTGGCTTGGTTCACGGCTTGCATTCCCAATGGTTCACTAGATTCTCCTTCCAGTGCAGCTAAAGTTACCTTCTTGAATTCGTCTGATAACTTCTCCAAATCTTGCTCTGAGTCTACTACAGCTCTTCGTCGACTCAATGCATCCGCTACCACGCTTGCTTTTCCTCGGTGATACTGAATCTGAACGTCGTAGTCCGCAATGAATTCCATCCACCGTCTTTGTCGCAAATTCAGATCCGCCTGAGTGAACAAGTATTTAAGGCTTTTGTGATCCGTAAATACCTGAACGCTTTCTCCATAAAGATACGAGCGCCATATCTTTAATGCAAAAACAACGGCCGCCATCTCCAGATCGTGTGTGGGGTAGTTCTCCTCGTGCTTCTTCAACTGTCTTGAGGCGTATGCAATGACTCTGTCTTCTTGCATTAACACACAACCTAATCCTACCCGCGATGCGTCAGTATACACAACATATGGCTTACCCGGCTGGGGTAAGGCAAGAACTGGTGCCGTAGTCAATGCCTCCTTGAGCTTGTTGAAAGCTCTCTCCGTATGCTCATCCCAAAGAAATGGGACTTACTTTCCCGTCAATCGTGTCAAAGGTTTCGCGATTGATGAGAAAGCTTGCACGAATTTTCGGTAATAGCCTGCCAATCCGAGGAAACTTCTGATCTCCGTTACTGAGGTTGGACAAGGCCACTTCTGGATGACTTCAATCTTCTCTGGATCCACCGAAACTCCTTGCTTGGAAACTCTATGACCTAAGAAACCAATCTCGCGCTTCCAGAATCGACACTTGCTGAGCTTAGCAAACAACTTCCGGTCTCTTAGTCTCTCAAGTACCATCCTCAGATGCTCCTTGTGCTACTCCTCGCTCCGTGAGTAGATGAGTATGTCGTCGATGAACACAATCACGAACTTGTCGAGGTAGTCGTGAAATACTTCATTCATCATCCTCATGAATACTGCTGGTGCGTTGGTTAACCCGAATGGCATTACAACGAACTCGAACTGGCCGTACCGAGTGTTGAATGCTGTCTTCATTACGTCGTTCTCTGCTATCGGAATTTGGTGATATCCCGAAGCCAAATCTATCTTCGAGAACAAACTCGCTCCTCTTAGTTGATCCAACAATTCATCGATCCTAGGTAAAGGGTACTTATCCTTGATCGTGACATTGTTGATTCCTCTGTAGTCGATGCACAATCTCATGCTGACATCCTTCTTCTTCACAAACAAAACCGGAGCTCCCCAAGGTGAAGAACTCGGTCTGATGAAACCTTTGTCTAGTAAATCCTCCAACTGCTTCTTGAGCTCTGCTAACTCTGCTGGTGCCATGCGGTAAGGTGCCTTGGCGATAGGTGCAGCGCTCAGTTCCAAGTTGATGGTGAACGGGTTACTCCAAGGTGGTGGTAACTCCGTTAACGCCCGAAACACGTCTTCAAACTCTTGGACCACTGGAATGTCTTCCATTCTCAATTCCTTTCCTGTCTCCTCTCCGATGTACGTAAGCGATACCAAGTAGACCTCGCCGTCCACTAAGGCTCTCTCTGCTCTCATTGCTGTGACGAACGTTGCTGAGATGCTAGGCTTGATCCCATAATATGCCAATACTCCTCGATGGTCGTCTTCAAAGAAAACTCTTCCTCTTGCACAGTCCAGCCACGCCCGATGCCTTGACAGCCAATGTAAGACCCGATCCCGGCCGGCTAGGCCGCGGTCGATGCCTCACGTCGCTCAGTCCATACCCAGACCGAACCTCTAAAAATTTTGCCCTTTATTTAAAATATCGCCCATTGGCGAGGGCTAACTCAGATCCTAGCTCAAGACTACCTTAGTCATTCCCTAGCTAGATCCTTTCAACTTATGCACAGCGGAATAGTGTCTACTTAACCATTGGTCTATAACCAATATAATACTTGTCTGGTCGAATCACCTCGGCTAATGGTTAGTATACTCAACTACCAGCTAGCTCCAAGGTCAATCCCGAACCCAAATCAAGACATACAAATCTGAGGTTCCATTCCCCTAACCATTCTATCTAGATCTATGCAACTTTGCTAGATCATACCTTTGCCACATCCACGGAGCTTGTTAGCTCATCGGCCCAGCTACTCTAGCTGAATGAACTCATAAACCAGCTGATCGAGCTGTCACACTCGAACTGAGCTAGAACCGAGCTATGGCCAGCTGCCATATACTGCGTCCAGCTCCTTTACACACACAAAACAACTCCCTTAGGTACTTAGTCATTCAGCCAACCATCCCCACAGACATAAGTAACCCTTGAGAAGTCTTCAAACGGCTAAGGACATGCATCTGGCCCTTACCGGCTCATGCACTGTCCCACATCCTTTTTGCCTTATCAACTTATGATACCAAGTCCAGCTCATGGACTAACAATGCCCATCAGATCCTGAGTCAATCAACCAACCACCCCACATGACTCAGAACTGATGAGTCTTCATACTTCCTAATCAGTCATGGAACCATGTCCCACTGAACCTGATTAGTGTTGCTCTTACCACCGGTGCATCCTTTGATCAATCAGATCAGACACCTTGATCCATCATCCAAGGATCAGGTCGTCCATCCTTGCCAATGATCAGATCACACACGGCCTGCCTTACCAACACCAAGGTTGATAACCAGCAATTCCTTATGATCAATATCATAAGTGACAATATGTTCCAGCACACAACATATGATCAGATATCCTAACACAAGGATCTGACCCCAATATGCCCTCAGGTGCAATTTCGACCCCA
>NW_026015434.1:0-19004 GCF_020379485.1 Brassica napus | reverse complement strand
TGTTGAGAGAGGTGATACATTGATAGGGAGAGTATTGGGCAGATAGTAACTTTGGAGTTTTACCACAGTAACTTCGGTTTGACTGTGGTAACTAAGTTAAAAGCTTAGGAAGTTACTTGCATCCCTTTGGAGAGTGGATCACGCCCAAGAGGAAGTCTGGATAAGGAGAGTAGTTTGGATAAGGTCTGGTCATAGCTGGAAAGGTAAAGCACCTTTACAGCCTGTCCAAGCATGTGAAGCATCTTTACAGCCTATCCCTTGACTTCACATGCTTATGATTTCGAAATCCTCTTTGTATATATCCTTATCTCTTCATATATAACTTGTATCTGAGACATTAAATTAATTAATGGAGTTTTGAGTATTCTCTCTATTCTCTCTCTACTTATTCTCTTAATCTCTTTAATCTTACACAAAACAATCTGATTGTTCTTAAACACACTCTAATACACAAAAGTGTATATGGTATCAGAGCCAGGTTACTAAAAGGGTGGAAGTGTGTTATTCATGTTCTTAAAAAATCTGGTTTTGTGTTCTTGAGCTGTTCTTGATGTTCTTGAGTGTTCTTGGTGGTTTTGAGCTCTGTTCTTCATTTGCTGGGTTTTATTGAGGACATCTGATGGAGTCAAACGTGAGCAGAGAGATGAAGACAAGATCAAGTTATCAAGTGAAGAAAGGGAGAGAAAACAAGTGGATCTGGTCAGATTGGGTAGAGACAGCTTTGGAAAGCTGTGGGATTTGGAGTTGAGTAATCATGTAAAGGAAGAGCCTTTAAAGGTGAGAGCTGCTGAGAAAGATCAGACAGCAAGTTTGAAGGAGATTCAAGTAAAGGTAGAACCTTTAAAGGAGGTAGCTGCTGAAGAAGGTCAGACAGCAAGGTTGGAGGGTCATGAAGCCAAGGGCGTGATCTATAGTCTAAGACAAAGGAAGGACGAGTTGTATCAGCTTGTGGGGAGGCTGAGAGAAGTAGAATCAGAGTTGGGTATGGTGAAAACTCATACAGGAAGGAGGAAGCAAGATGTGATCTTTAGCTTTCTTATGGGAGAGATATGTGAGTTGGTTGAACACATTTGTGATGTGTGGGAGATAAACAAGAAGCCAGGTAGATGGAAGAGAGGTACAAGCTGCAAGAAGGGAAAGTTGAGAAAACTTTCTAAGATGTGGGTCATGATGAGCAGATTATGGAGGAAGGGTATCAAGGAGAGTATGCAAGTAGGAGAGTGTTTCTACTCAGCTTACATGGGAGAATCTGTAGAGAGCAGTGGGGTTATGAGGAAGCTAGAGACCAAAGGAGCAGATGAGCGTGTCACAAAGGAGGAATGGGATGAGTTTGTCAAGTATGTGTATGCTTTGGCTACGACCCGGAGACAAGGTGCTCCTGCCAAAGCATCCACATCCAACAAACCCATCATTGTTGATTCTGGAGCAAGTCATCACATGATTAGTGATAGAAGCTTAATGAGTGATGTAAAGAAAGCCACTGGGGGTGTGATGATAGCTAATGGTGATAGGATTCCAATAGAAGGAGTTGGAAAGCTCAAGCTATTTGATAAAGACTCAGATGCCTTCTACATGCCACAGTTTGCTTCAAATTTGCTATCTGTGAGGAAAGCCACAATTGATCTTGGCTGTCAAGTAGTATTCAGGCCAGATGATGTTGAGTTCCAAGATTTGAAGACTGGAAGGGTCATTGGGAGAGGAGACAGCAAGAATAATCTATATCAGCTCCAATTGGCTAAGATCTCTAAACCCTTTGATTCTATGTGTTTGAGTAGTACTTATGAGAAGATTGATAGTATTACTTGGCATGCTAGATTGGGACATCCTCATGCTCGTGCTATTGAATTGATAATTCCTAATATGTCATTTAGTCACTTGGAGTGTGAAGCATGCATATTAGGGAAGCATTGTAGGACTGTTTTTCCAACATCAGAAACTACTTATGAGCATTGCTTTGATCTAGTTCATTCAGATGTGTGGACTGCTCCTTGTTTGTCTAGAGATAGCCAGAAGTACTTTGTGACATTCATTGACGAGAAGTCTAAGTATACTTGGCTTACATTGCTTCCATCTAAAGATAGGGTGCTAGAAGCATTTATGAACTTCCAAGCATATGTATCTAATCAATACAATGCTACTGTGAAGGTACTGAGATCAGATAATGGAGGTGAATACATCAGCAATGCCTTCAAGAGTCATCTAGCCAAGCATGGGATTGTGCATCAGACTAGCTGCCCTTACACACCACAGCAGAATGGGGTAGCTGAGAGGAAGAACAGGCACTTGATGGAGGTTGCTAGATCAATGATGTTTCATGCAAATGTCCCAAAACGCTTTTGGAGTGATGCTGTGCAGACTGCTTGCTATCTCATCAACCGGGTTCCAACCAAGATATTGAAGAATCTGTCTCCATTTGAGGTATTGAACAAGAGCAAACCTGTCATTGATCATCTACGTGTCTTTGGGTGTGTGTGCTATGTCATGGTTCCAGGAGAGCAGAGAAACAAGCTGGAGGCAAAGAGTACTAAGGCTATGTTCATTGGTTACTCTATCACTCAGAAGGGGTACAAGTGCTATGATCCTGAAGCAAGGAGAGTGATGGTATCTAGAGAAGTGAAGTTTGTTGAAACAAAAGGTTATTATGAAGAAAAGGAGTGGGAAAATCTGAAGGATTTGTCTCAAGCTCCATCTGATAAGGCAACAATACTGAGAGTGTTGTTAGAGAAGCTTGGGATAGGATTATCCCAGGATCAGGAAACCGGAAGGAGAGAGTCTTCCAATCAGAGTGGTGGAGCTGGAAGAACAACTCCTCTTGATCATGAGAGGGGGAATGGAACTGAATCTGGTGAGCAAGAGCAAAACCAAGAGGATTCAGGTCTTCATGATCAAGATACATCACAAGAAGTTGAGAACAATGAGGTTCAGTCTAGTGGAGAAGTGGATGAGGTTCAGTCTAGTGGAGAAGTGGATGAGGTTCAGTCTAGTGTAGAAGAACAACTCAGACCGGCCAGTTCAGAAGAAGAGCAAGTGGAGCCGGCTAGTGTGCAAACTGAAGATCAGGTTCAAGCTTTGAGGAGGAGCACAAGGATAAAGAGGGATCCTTCCAACTGGGTAAACACGAGAGTGTACTACAATGCCCAGGCTGTGGAGCATCCTTCTCAAGCCGTGTGTTCCTTTGCTGAGTTTCCAGAGGAGCATTATGCCTTTATGATTAGTCTGGATGAGAGTTATGTACCAAGGACTTATGAAGAAGCTATGTTAGACAAGGAATGGAAAGAATCAGTGGGAGCTGAAGCAGGTGCTATGATCAAAAATGATACATGGTATGAGAGTGAGCTGCCTAAGGGAAAGAGGGCTGTATCTAGTAGATGGATCTTCACAATCAAGTATCTAGCAAATGGACAGATTGATAGGAAGAAGACCAGATTGGTTGCAAGAGGATTTACACAGACCTATGGAGAGGATTACATTGATACCTTTGCACCAGTAGCTAAGCTACATACAGTTCGGATTGTGTTGTCCATTGCAACAAACTTGGAGTGGGATTTGTGGCAGATGGATGTGAAGAATGCTTTCTTACAAGGTGAGCTAGAAGATGAGGTATACATGCTTCCTCCTCCTGGTCTTGAGCATCTAGTAAAGCCAGGGAATGTTTTGAGATTGAAGAAGGCAATATATGGGCTGAAACAATCACCTAGAGCTTGGTACAGGAAGCTGAGTACAACACTCAATGGGAGAGGCTTTAGGAAGTCTGAATTAGATCACACTCTCTTCACCTTGACAGGACCTTCAGGGATCATTGTGATTCTAGTGTATGTGGATGATTTGATTATCACAGGGAGTGATAAGGCAGGGATTCAAGCTACTAAGGAGTTTCTCAAATCTGTGTTTGACATCAAGGATTTGGGAGAGATGAAGTATTTCTGGGCATTGAGATATGCAGATCAAAGGAGGGTTTGTTTATGTCTCAAAGGAAGTATACTATGGATATGTTGAAGGAGACTGATGTGCTTGGAGGAAAGATAGCTAAGACACCCCTCGAGGAGGGATATAAGGTTCTGCGTGAGGGGGAGGTTGAAGAGAAGCAGCTGTTTGAGGATCCTAAGCTATACAGGAAGATGGTTGGCAAGCTGATCTACTTGACAATTACTAGGCCAGATATATGCTTCGCTGTGAATCAAGTGAGTCAACATATGCAGGCGCCAAAGGTCCATCATTGGAAGATGGTTGATAGGATACTGAGGTATTTAAGTGGGACGGCTGGACAAGGAGTTTGGATGGGCTGCAATGGCAGTACAGAAGTGGTTGGTTATTGTGATGCTGATTGGGCAGGAGATAGAGTGGACAGGAGATCAACTACTGGGTATTGTACATTCATTGGAGGGAACTTGGTAACTTGGAAGAGTAAGAAGCAGAAGGTTATCTCCTGTTCAAGTGCTGAAGCTGAGTATAGAGCCATGTTGAAGCTGACAAACGAGTTGGTGTGGATCAAGGGGATCTTGAAGCATCTAGAGATTGAGCAGACTACTCCTATGACTATGCATTGTGACAATCAAGCAGCTATCCACATTGCCTCCAACTCAGTGTTTCATGAGAGAACAAAGCACATAGAGGTGGATTGTCATAAGGTGAGGCAGATGATTATCTTAGGAGTGATACTGCCATGTTATACAAGAAGTGAAGACCAGCTTGCAGATGTGTTTACTAAGGCAGCGAGATTAAAGACAATGGAGTCCATACTATCAAGGCTTGGACTCATTGATCTTACTCCAAGGAGCTGAGCCCCTTAACCATGGAGTCTCCACTCTTTTTCCCTCATCAAGGTTTTATCCCAATGGGTTTTCCTTGGTGAGGTTTTTAATGAGGGAGGTCTTCATGGTTTCCAAGCTTGACTTGTTCTACATGGTCAAGCTTGAGGGGGAGTGTTGAGAAGAGGTGATACATTGATAGAGGAAGAGTATTGGGGCAGATAGTAACTTTGGAGTTTTACCACAGTAACTTCGGTTTGACTGTGGTAACTAAGTTAAAAGCTTAGGAAGTTACTTTGCATCCCTTTGGAGAGTGGATCACGCCCAAGAGGAAGTCTGGATAAGGAAGGAGTAGTTTGGATAAGGTCTGGTCATAGCTGGAAAGGTAAAGCACCTTTACAGCCTGTCCAAGCATGTGAAGCATCTTTACAGCCTATCCCTTGACTTCACATGCTTATGATTTCGAAATCCTCTTTGTATTATCCTTATCTCTTCATATATAACTTGTATCTGAGACATTAAATTAATTAATGGAGTTTTGAGTATTCTCTCTATTCTCTCTCTACTTATTCTCTTAATCTCTTTAATCTTACACAAAACAATCTGATTGTTCTTAAACACACTCTAATACACAAAAGTGTATAATAGGAGTTGGCATGAAGAAGTTATCCCATTTTCAAATCAGATGATTCCAGTTTCCCAGTTTGGGAATAGCACAGCTTCTTCGTCGTTCTAATCAAACCAGGATGAATCACTTTGTAAGAAGCTTGATTTGGATACATAAAGTGATGGAGAATCACCAGGAAGTTGAATAAATCTCATAGGAGTTGGCATGAAGAAGTTATCCCACTTTCAAATCAGGTGATTCCAGTTTCCCAGTTTGGGAATAGCACAGCTTCTTCGTCGTTCCAATCAAACCAGGATGAATCACTTTGTGAAAAGCTTGATTTGGATACATAAAGTGGTGGAGAATCACCAGGAAGTTGAATAAATCTCATAGGAGTTGGCATGAAGAAGTTATCCCACTTTCAAATCAGGTGATTCCAGTTTCCAGTTTGGGAATATCACAGCTTCTTCGTCGTTCCAATCAAACCAGGATGAATCACTTTGTAAGAAGCTTGATTTGGATACATAAAGTGGTGGAGAATCACCAGGAAGTTGAATAAATCTCATAGGAGTTGGCATGAAGAAGTTATCCCACTTTCAAATCAGGTGATTCCAGTTTCCCAGTTGGGAATAGCACAGCTTCTTCGTCGTTCCAATCAACCCAGGATGAATCTCTTTGTAAGAAGCTTGATTTGGATACATAAAGTGGTGGAGAATCACCAGGAAGTTGAATAAATCTAATAGGAGTGGGGATGAAGAAGTTATCCCACTTTCAAATCAGGTGATTCTAGTTTCCCAGTTTGGGAATAGCACAGCTTCTTCGTCGTTCCAATCAACCCAGGATGAATCTCTTTGTAAGAAGCTTGATTTGGATACATAAAGTGGTGGAGAATCACCAGGAAGTTGAATAAATCTAATAGGAGTTGGCATGAAGAAGTTATCCCACTTTCAAATCAGGTGATTCCAGTTTCCCAGTTTGGGAATAGCACAGCTTCTTCGTCGTCGTTCCAATCAACCCAGGATGAATCTCTTTGTAAGAAGCTTGATTTGGATACATAAAGTGGTGGAGAATCACCAGGAAGTTGAATAAATCTAATAGGAGTTGGCATGAAGAAGTTATCCCACTTTCAAATCAGGTGATTCCAGTTTCCCAGTTTGGGAATAGCACAGCTTCTTCGTCGTTCCAATCAACCAGGATGAATCTCTTTGTAAGAAGCTTGATTTGGATACATAAAGTGGTGGAGAATCACCAGGAAGTTGAATAAATCTCATAGGAGTTTGCATGAAGAAGTTATCCCACTTTCAAATCAGGTGATTCCAGTTTCCCAGTTTGGGAATAACACAGCTTCTTCGTCGTTCCAATCAAACCAGGATGAATAACTTTGTGAGAAGCTTGATTTCGATACATAAAGTGGTGTAGAATCACCAGAAGTTGAATAAATCTCATAGGAGTGGGGATGAAGAAGTTATCCCACTTTCAAATCAGGTGATTCCAGTTTCCCAGTTTGGGAATAGCACGGCTTCTTCGTCGTTCCAATCAAACCAGGATGAATCACTTTGTAAGAAGCTTGATTTGGATACATAAAGTGGTGGACAATCACCAGGAAGTTGAATAAATCTAATAGGTATGATTTTAGAGAATAAGAAAGGTATTGAGAAGTCTAAGGAAGATTCAAGAGAGATTAGAGTGTTTAAGAGAAAGTGTATGAGATCATGATGAACTAGAGAGAGATACTCATAAACTCGTGTTATCTATAATCAAGACAGAGTTTACAATATAGGATCAGATACAAGGGTTTCAGAGAGGACTAAGCATGTGAGGTCAAGGATAAGGTTGCTTTAATTCAAACTTGATCCAATGGGAGCTGTCACACGTTTTTGGCATCTTGGACCAGGTTCCTTTTGCCTTTACAGCCTGTTCCAGCCTGTGTGGATAAGGCTCAGTCACTCTATCCATCCAAACGGTCATCTCCCCTAAGGTAAAACTGTTAACTTGAAGAGAAGAAGTGGAGAAGCAAAGGTGATGAGTTGAGTTGGTGCTTGTGCAAAGATAGGGCAAGTCCTTCAGGGATTGTCTACTAAGGCTTCAGGAGGGTCTGAGAGTGTCCAGAAGTGATCTGATGGTTGTGCAAAGATAGGGCCAAGTCAGGAGAGGCTTAGGAGTATCTTTGGGAGCAGGTGGTCGAGTGTGCAAACTTAGGGCGAGGCCGTACGGATTTGGTACGGACGTGTACGGACCGTACGGATCCGTACGGACCTGTCCCGACCCGAAAGCTCATAACTCGATCATTTCAGAAGTTATGAAGTTTGTGCAAAAATAGGGCATAGGTCAGCTCTTAAGAGAAGAAGACAAAACAAGCTCTTAAGAGAAGAAGACAAAAGAAGCTCTTAAGAGAAGAAGACAAAGAAGATAAGGTGCTGTGATATGATTGGAGAGTTTGGTCATGGGACAGGCTGGCTTTGACTGTAAAGGCAAGGGGAGCCACGACCATGAACCTAGACTGATCTGTGGACAGATTAGGAGGAGCTTAAGGAGAGCCAATCACAGCACAGCCCTGGTTTGAATTAAAGATAGGCGCCAGCTGCTTCAGCCAATCAGATTCAACTACACAGATTGCAACAAGACCAGCTCATCTACACCATCCATTCCTCTTAAGTTATTTACAGCCATTAGATATAGGTTTATGATGTCTCAGATTGTAAAAGTCTATATAAACAGATGTATATGGCGATTTGTAACTCTTAAGAGAGTTAGGGGGATTTCCCCTTCTCCTTCATAGTCTTTGGTTACTTTGAATCTCCCAATCTCTATTCTCTGGTTACCTAATCTCTCAATCTCTCTAATCTCTCAATCTCTCACCCAAAGTCTCTTAATCTCACACCATTCTTATTCTTCCATCAGTCTCTTTGTTATTCTCTTCCATTGTTGAACAAGACTCAGTCCCAACCTGTGGAGGTTGATTCACCACGCCCACACAACCTGTGCTCTGAAAATCTCACATGGTATCAGAGCCAGGTTCATCAGAACTTGGTTCCAGCTTCCGCTCAAGCACAAGCTCACTCCCATGCCATTTCAAGCCAAGAAGAAGCTTCATGGTCCAGCCGGCTGTTCAACCTCTTCAAGAAGAAGATGTGCTCATCCATGGTGTCCAGGAGCTGTCCTTGGTCGTTCTACACTCTCTCATGTCCGTCCTGAAGAAAGAAAGCCATTGGAAGCATGTCCAAGCCTTTCCTATTCTCTGTCCAAGGAAAACCCTTCAAGAAGAAAGCTTTCTACTGGTGACTTGTGGTGGCGACTCAAACATGGTGAAAGGAGGTGTCTTTGGCATGGTGGGTTCAAGGAGAAAGGCCAGGCAAAGAAGGAGATGTTGGTTCTCAAACCAACAGCTCAGATCTGGCCAGTTATGATTCATATTGCCTTGGAGGTTCAAGGAACCAGCACAGGTTCCTTGGCTGTAAGCTAAACCTCCTTCCCTTGTTTAAAGCTTGTGTCTTTATGTTATGGTTGTGTTGTGTGGTGTGGTTAAGTCCTGCGGATTCTGTTTTACATCATCTTGTGTGATTGCTAAATAAAAATTAGTTGAATCTGTCCCAGGATGCTTTAAAGGCTTGTTTAGTGTTTAAAGAGTAAAATGCTTGCTCCTGTTAAGTAATGAGTTTGCTAAATGTGAAATGGTATTGTTTGAAGCTCATGAACTGAAAACAGATTGAAAGTAATGCATTGTCTAATGTTAAGTGATGATAGTAATGCTTAGCCTAAGTTATAAATGAATGTGTGATGGATTATATTGTTGCATTCATAAATTGAAACTGGTTAAGGCTAGTGCATACTGTCAAATGGCTGTCTTACATTGAAGCATTAGATTCATGTCTAAATGCTGAGTAAAGAAGCTTTAAAAGTGCCTAAGTAACTTGTCTTGAATCTGGTAGGATCTTGCATGTACTTAGAGAGTTAGCTTGCAAAGAATAGAACTTGATAATGCCTTGTGTCTATCTGTTGCATTGCTTGTGATATTGGGAATCAAACTTGATGATTTATTAATCAAGTTTTGACAACAATACTATTGAAAATGGTGAAATGCTTAATGTCAGTTCTAAATGAAACTTGTCTTGTTAAGATGATAGATTATATTATCTAATCATACTTGCTGTCATGAGTAGAAACTGATTCAGATTAATGCATACTGCCTTGTTGCTGCCTTGTATTGTTGCATTTAGATTAAAAGTCTAAGTAGCATATTAAGGAGTGATTAAAATTGCCTAATACTTTGACTTGAATCTGATAAGGTCTTGCTTAGTATTTAGAGAATGGTTGCTTGCATAGATAAGAACTTGACAGTGTCTTGATTCTATCTAATGTTATAAAGCTTGAGACATTGGTGATCAAACTTGATGAAGTCAAGGATTGATCCCAATGCAATTGTGTCTTATCTTTGCTGGAGTTTGAGTGGTGTTTCAGGTTCACAAGAAGTGTTCTTTGCTCACCATCCATCCAAGTAGAAGAGGAAGACCTTGCCATTGTTAAAGCAATGGAGAAAGACTTGTGTGTATGGCCGGTTGAGATAGCGCAGCTAGTAATAGTGATGAGCTCCTGGTTCATGGAGACACACAAGTAAAGGTCATCATCTAAGTCTTGGGGAGACTGATGACCTGAAGGCATTGGAGCTGAAGGCAATGGCAGATCGGTTGGGTTAAGCGCAGCTGTAGGTAGTGATGCGCTCCCGGTTTGAAGTCTCATTGAGACTCACTTCAAGCTTGCACCTATACTAAGTCAAGCTTGAGGTGTGGACTCAAGTGAGCTACCAGAAGATCCTCTAAGCTCAATGACCTGGTTCCTCAAGGCCATTGCAAGCTGATCATGTGTAGATGCAGCCGAAGTAGAGGGAAGAAGAAAGCCACTCAATGAGCTTCTAATAAGAAGTACTTGGAGAGTAAGCTGAGGTATCTCCTCAGTGCAATGGTGGTTAAGTGGGGAAGTAAGCATCAAGTCTGAAGAAGATGGAGGTGTTCCCACAAGGTTGTTCATGAAGCTTAGTAAGCGCTCACCTTCAAGCTTGGACCTTCCCTATA
Organism: Brassica napus; assembly: GCF_020379485.1. NCBI lineage: Eukaryota > Viridiplantae > Streptophyta > Magnoliopsida > Brassicales > Brassicaceae > Brassica > Brassica napus. The sequence goes on along the minus strand of NW_026015434.1, from coordinate 8,580 downwards.
CTCGGTCTCAAGCTTGAGAAGGAGTGTTAGTGAGCTTGTGTGATGAAAGGAGAAGCTGTTAAGCGTAGCAAGTGAGGACTCAAGTGGCGAAATGAAGAGACCACTCCTCACCATCTTAAACAAGGGAGTAAACCTAGTCTCATCTATTTTTAATATGTCTTCTAGTAGAAGGTCTAGGCTAATTGCACTGGAAATATTTTGCTACTGCATTGTCTTATTGATATTAAGTAATGTCTAGAGTCCCAAAATCTCATGTTCTGTTCATTGCATTGTCTTGTGTATTGCCATAGCTTGAAATCATCATGAATGTGTTGTAGAATTGAGTAGAATGTCTCTGCTGCTTGCATCATGATTGATAAGCTGTTTTGCATACATAAGCATGTCTCATACTGTCTAAGTTCAATCCTATTGTTGTCTGATGCTATTGCCTATGTTTAATCCATCATTGATTGTCTTGCATCAATTAGAAACTGTCTAAGTTGCTTGCATCATTAGTATTGATTGGAACTGTTGTGCATAGCTTTAATATTGCTCTCGGATTGAACCTGATGCATTCATGTAGTTAATGCTTTAAGACTGTGCATTCATGTATTGATGCATTTAAAAATGAGCCTAAATTGTCAATGTATTGTTTAAAGCTTGCATTGTCATTTTAGAGATTTAAAACTGATTGTTCTTGCTTTGATTGATTGGCTTGTTTCAAGATTATATATTGTTGTGGCATTGGTGATCAAACAGGATGGATGATCTTAGTTTGATCCCAATGGGATGATCTGATCTTGCATTGAGTTGTGGTGGTGTTAGGTACACAAGGAGTGTGATACATGTAACTCGCCAACAACCAAGAATGTAAAGACAAAGGTCTTGTGCCATTGCATATCATCACCAGGACATGTTAGTCCATAATCTACAGGAAGTGTAGTGTGATTGAGTATGCAATGAGAGATGGCCATTGCATAATACCATTGGACATATCTAGTCCTTAGTCTACAGGAAGTGTAGCATGGGTCATTATGCAATGAGAGGTGTGTCTTGTGAGACTCTCTATGGTGATTCAAACACCCTAGTTCCTGGTTAAGGAAGAGAGTAAACTCACAAGAAGAAAGCTATCATGAAAGATGATAGTTATTAGACCATGGAGATGCATAGGATCATCACAAGCTTAGCTCCTTCTAGTCTCGGTTCTAAGCTTGAGGGGGAGTCTTAATGCATATGATCCATGGTCAGTAACAAGTCTTTGCAAAGGCTTCTACAAGGATCATCAACGGACCAAGTCAGTGGCGTGTCTAGGTAAGAGGCTGTTCAGAGCAGCCTTGGCGAGGAGAAGAAGGCTCTCCATCAATGCGGCTTCAATGAGAGGTGATTGAGGAGAAGCTGATGAATCCATTCTGCCTTTCCAAGAAGTTGATGATGCCAAGAAGATGGTGCATTGGCCGAGTTAGGAAACTCACAAAAACACAAGGGAAGTTCCCTTAGATTTTTAAACTCTTTCTTCAAATCTTCTTCATTCATCTTATTCATTGCTTATGCGTGAAAAGATACTTAAAAAGATTATGATTGAAGTGTGAGATTGTGTGCATCAAGTGTGATGCAGGATATTCATTTCTTGGTTTTGATAGGTACTGATGCACCTTGGGATAATGTATCAGGTACCATTGCTTGAGCCTCACTAAAGGTGTTCCTGGTCATTTCCTAGCTTCTCTAAGGTGGCTGTGAAGTCTGTTGAGAGGGGGAGATCCAAACCAGGTCTATGAGGAGGGCAAGCCGTGTGTGAAGTGTTGATAAGGCTCACTGGTGTTTGAAGATACTCTGGTCATGTCCTAGCTTCTCTAAGATGGCTGAGAAGTCAGTTGAGAGGGGGAGACTTCAAACCAGTTCCATGAAGAGGTGAAGCTGAAGTGTGAAGTGTGTGCAAAGCTGTGAAGAGTTGTTGCACCTATTAGGCCGTGATCCAGAGCTTCTTGTGTCCAACCACACTGGTTCTAAGGCACAAGGGCTCACTGGCCAATCCCCAGGCCTTGATGAACCTACTCTTTTTCCTTACAAGGTTTTGTCCCAAAGGGTTTTCCTTGTAAGGTTTTTAATGAGGGGATTCTTCAAGGTTCCAAGCTTGACTTAGGATCAGCTAAGGTCAAGCTTGAGGGGGAGTGTTAACTTGAAGAGAAGAAGTGGAGAAGCAAAGGTGATGAGTTGAGTTGGTGCTTGTGCAAAGATAGGGCAAGTCCTTCAGGGATTGTCTACTAAGGCTTCAGGAGGGTCTGAGAGTGTCCAGAAGTGATCTGATGGTTGTGCAAAGATAGGGCCAAGTCAGGAGAGGCTTAGGAGTATCTTTGGAGCAGGTGGTCGAGTGTGCAAACTTAGGGCGAGGCCGTACGGATTTGGTACGGACGTGTACGGACCGTACGGATCCGTACGGACCTGTCCCGACCCGAAAGCTCATAACTCGATCATTTCAGAAGTTATGAAGTTTGTGCAAAAATAGGGCATAGGTCAGCTCTTAAGAGAAGAAGACAAAACAAGCTCTTAAGAGAAGAAGACAAAAGAAGCTCTTAAGAGAAGAAGACAAAGAAGATAAGGTGCTGTGATATGATTGGAGAGTTTGGTCATGGGACAGGCTGGCTTTGACTGTAAAGGCAAGGGGAGCCACGACCATGAACCTAGACTGATCTGTGGACAGATTAGGAGGAGCTTAAGGAGAGCCAATCACAGCACAGCCCTGGTTTGAATTAAAGATAGGCGCCAGCTGCTTCAGCCAATCAGATTCAACTACACAGATTGCAACAAGACCAGCTCATCTACACCATCCATTCCTCTTAAGTTATTTACAGCCATTAGATATAGGTTTATGATGTCTCAGATTGTAAAAGTCTATATAAACAGATGTATATGGCGATTTGTAACTCTTAAGAGAGTTAGGGGGATTTCCCCTTCTCCTTCATAGTCTTTGGTTACTTTGAATCTCCCAATCTCTATTCTCTGGTTACCTAATCTCTCAATCTCTCTAATCTCTCAATCTCTCACCCAAAGTCTCTTAATCTCACACCATTCTTATTCTTCCATCAGTCTCTTGTTATTCTCTTCCATTGTGACAAGACTCAGTCCCAACCTGTGGAGGTTGATTCACCACGCCCACACAACCTGTGCTCTGAAAATCTCAAAAAAAAACTCCTTTGGCCGTTTACTTCTTTTCACGCGGGTAACTTCTCCTCTTGGTCGAGTGGTGATGATCCGGACCGTACGGATGTACGGCCGGTACGGCCTTGTACGTCTGATCACTCCCAAGCTTTCCTTCTCTTTGCCTTCACATTATCTCCTTCCCAACTCCTTAAGCTATCTTCTCATATATTTCAACTCATTTCAACACTCCCCCTCAAGCTTAACTTAGTAACTTAGTTAAGCTTGGAACAACCATGAGATCTTCCTCATTAAAAACCTCACCAAAGAAAACCCATTGGGACAAAACTTTGATGAGGGAAAAAGAGTGAAGAGCTCATGGCTAAGGGGATCAGCTCCGTGGTGTAAGATCTATGAGTCCCAATCTGATGTGAATGGACTCCATAGTCTTTTGTCTTGCTGCCTTGGTGAACACATCCGCAAGTTGATCCTCACTCCTCGTATAGCATGGCAGGATTACTCCCAAGACAATCATCTGCCTCACCTTGTGACAATCAACTTCAATGTGCTTGGTTCTCTCATGGAAGACTGAGTTGGTTGCAATGTGTATAGCCGCTTGATTATCACAGTGCATAGTCATTGGAGTCACTTGCTCTATCTCCAAATGCTTCAAGATCCCTTTAATCCATACCAACTCATTTGTAAGCTTCAGCATTGCTCTATACTCAGCTTCAGCACTTGAACACGATACCACCTTCTGCTTCTTGCTCTTCCAAGTCACCAAGTTGCCTCCAATGAATGTACAATAGCCGGTGGTTGATCTTCTGTCTGCTCTATCTCCAGCCCAATCAGCGTCACAATATCCCACCACTTCAGTACTCTTGTTGCATCCCATCCATACTCCAAGGCTTGATGTCCCGTTCAGATACAAGAGAAGTCTCTCCACCATGCGCCAGTGATGTTCCTTTGGGACTTGCATATGCTGGCTCACTTGATTCACAGCAAAGCATATGTCTGGTCTTGTGATAGTGAGATAGATGAGCTTCCCTACCAGCTTCCTGTATAGCTTTGGATCATGAAAGGCCTTGCTATCTTCAACTCCCCCTCACGTGGAATCTTGTATCCATCTTCAAGGGGCATCTTTGCTGTCTTATCTCCTTGTATACCTGCATCTTTCAAAAGATCAAGTGTATACTTCCTTTGGGAAATGAACAATCCTTCCTTAGATCTACACAACTCAATTCCAAGGAAGTATTTCATTTCTCCTAAGTCTTTGATTTCAAATACAGATTTCAAAAACTCCTTTGTGGCTTTTATACCAGCCTTATCACTACCTGTTATTATAATGTCATCAACATATACAAGTAGGCAAATGATACCTGAGGGTGTAGTGAGAGTGAATAGAGTGTGATCTAGTTCAGACTTCTTGAACCCCCGTCCGTTTAAGGTAGTGCTCAATTTGTTGTACCATGCTCTAGGAGATTGCTTCAATCCATAGATAGCCTTCTTGAGTCTCAATACATTTCCAGGTTTCACAAGATGCTCTAGGCCTGGTGGTGGATGCATATATACTTCATCCTCTAGCTCTCCTTGAAGAAAGGCATTCTTCACATCCATCTGCCAAAGCTCCCACTCAAGGTTCACAGCAAGAGACAATACAATCCTTATAGTATGTAGCTTGGCAACAGGAGCAAAGGTATCAATGTAGTCTTCCCCATATGTTTGAGTGTATCCTCTAGCCACCAATCTTGTCTTCTTCCTCTCAATGGTTCCATCAGGTAGATACTTGATAGTGAATATCCACTTGCTTGTTACAGCCTTCTTCCCTTTTGGCAACTCACTTTCAAACCAAGTATCATTCTTTATCATAGCATTAGCTTCATCACCCACTGATTCTTTCCAATCTTCATGTAGCATTGCTTCTTCATATGATCTTGGTACACTACTTCCATCTAAGCTTGTAATGAAAGCGCAATGTTCCTTTGGGTAACTAGCAAAAGAACACACAGCCTGAGAGGGATGCTTCACAGCCTGAGCATTGTAGTACACTCTCGTGTTTACCCAGTTGGAAACATCCTTCTTCAACCGTGTGCTTCTCCTTAATGGAACTGGTTCCACCTCCACCACCGTAGGCTGAACTGCTTCCCCTTCTACTTCATCTGGTTCCACTTCTTGAATGACTTCTTCCTCGCTTTGTATCACACCTTGACCATGACTATCTGAGTCTTGATCTTCATGATCTTCAGGCTCAGTCTCATTTCCCCCTTCATGATCATGGTGTGATGGTTCTTCAGCTTCATTCTCCTTGGTTGGTTGCTGATCCTGGGACATGTTGATTCCAAGTCCTTCTAGTACACGCCTAAGACTTGTAGCTCTATCAGATGGTTGAGACAAATCTTCAAGATCTTCCCACTTTCTATCTCCATAAAAGCTCTTATCCTCCAAGAACTTAACATCTCTAGACACAAGAACTCTCCTGGCTTCTGAATCATAGCATTTATATCCCTTTTGTGATGTTGAGTAGCCAATGAACATGGCTCTTGTGCTCTTTGCTTCTAGCTTATTCCTTAGCTCCCTGGGTACGAGTACAAAGCACACACATCCAAAGACTCTTAAGTGATCCAGCACAGGTTTGTTTCTGTTTAGAACTTCATAAGGTGCCTGATCCTCCAAGATCTTGGTTGGTATCCTATTGATCAGATAACAAGCCGAGATCACAGCATCACTCCAGAATCTTTTAGGCACACTTGTGTGAAACATCATAGACCTTGCCACCTCCATTAGGTGTCTATTCTTTCTCTCGGCTACACCATTCTGTTGAGGAGTGTATGGACAACTTGTCTGATGTAGAATCCCATGGTGAGCTAGATGACTCTTGAAAGCATTACCAGTATATTCTCCACCATTATCAGACTGAAAATCTTAATCTTGGCATTATACTGGTTAGATATATAAGCTTGGAAGTTTTTAAATGCATCAAGAACCCTATCCTTTGTTTTAATGAGTGTTATCCAGGTGTACTTAGATTTTTCATCTATAAATGTGACAAAGTACTTGTAATTATCTCTAGATAAGCAGGGAGCAGTCCATACATCAGAGTGAACAAGATCAAAACACTTATCATAGATAGTAGTAGATCTTTTAAACACAGTCTTACAATGTTTCCCAAAATACAAGCCTCACAATCATTATTTTTAAACATGACACCTGGTAACATTAAGCTTAAGGCTCTAACATGTGGATGTCCTAGCCTAGAATGCCATAATGCACCTTTACTTAAACAGAACTCAGCAAACAACTAGAAATGGGATTAATATCTTCAAGTACATAAAGATCTCCCTTGGTTACTCCTTGTCCAATCAACTTATTGCTCTCAATATCCTGAAATGTCACATTGTTAGGACTAAAGATAACATTGCATTGTAGATCATTGGTACATCTTTTAACAGATAAGAGATTAGAAGTGAAATCAGGCATGTAAAATGCTTTAGAGTTCTTATCAAATAGCTTTAAGTCTCCTACACCTTTAATGGGAATTCTATCTCCATTTGCAATCATTACATGTCCATGAGCAGGTTCTATGTTTTTAATCAAGCTATCATCACTGATCATGTGATGAGATGCACCAGAGTCAACAATCAATGGTTTTATGCCTCTAGCTAGATGAGTTCTAGGTGATTCATTTCTCAGTTTTAATTCCTCAATGATATCTATCAACCTATTCTCATTCCTAGGCATCATATGAGCAGTGTAAGAATAACCAAGAGTGTTTCCGAATGTACCAGACTCCTTAAGAGCTTTGATGAGGGCATCAATGTCAGATTTGCGAATCACTTCATGCTCCAAACTCTTTGCGGCCGTGTGTAGTGAGTTGCCATTGCCTTTCCTGCGCTTTCACCCACTTGTGCACTTGAGCCTGCTCCTGATGGACCGGACTCACTTGCTTCAGTAGACAGGTTAGCTCTGGCTTCTCGGTCTTTGTTGAATTTGGCCGGCTTGAGATGGGGGTGAAGGATCCAGCATTGGCTCCTCTTGTGTCCCAACTTCTTGCAGTGATCACAATTGCCTCCAAACCTCCTCTCATCACCATACTTCCTCTCATCAGTCTTGTATGCTGCACGGTTAGCTTGTGCTCCTTCCTCAGCCTTGTTGGCTAGAGCTAAGTCTCCCTTGCTTCCAAAGAGACCAAGTGACCCTTCCTCCTTCTGAAGTTGCGCACACACTTCCTCCATAGATGGGAGATTTGGCATCCTCAACATGTGCTTGATCACATCGTTGAATGGAGGATCCAACGTCAACAGCAAACCAAACACCTGATCTGCTCCCTCCTCTCCGTGAGTAGCTCTTGATCATTAGTGCTTGGCCTCAACGATTCAAGCTCAGACCACAAGGATCTATACTTGCCCAAATGCTTGGTGAACTCCTCTCCATTGTACCAGTGTGTTGATAGCTTTTTGATCTCATACACACGGCTCAGATTGGTAACGTTCCAAAAGTCTTTTGGAGTACCTCCCACAGGTGTTTTGGAGTCTCGCAGTAGCTGTAGGCTTCCAAGAGATGTTCTTCAAGTGATCCTTGCAGCACAGATAGCACCATCAAGTCATCTTGAATCCACTTCTTTCCATCAGCAACCGCGAGCTCTCTTCCACCTTCTTCCTCATGGCCACTGGTGCTGGGGCTCCATCTGTGATGTGATCCCATAACCCTAGCCTCCCAATGGCTGTCTTCACAAGCCTAGACCACAACAGGTAGTTTCCCCCACCCTTGAGTGAAATCGGAACCGAAAATAACCTTGTTTCCTCCCATCTTGATTTGCTTGAACTTTGTTTAGAATCTCACAAGAAAGAACGTTATCTGAAGCTGAAGAACACAAGATCTCAATACCACAGCCAACCTGGCTCTGATACCATATGATTTTAGAGAATAAAAGGTATTGAGAAGTCTAAGAGAGATTCAAGAGAGATTAGAGTGTTTAAGAGAAAGTGTATGAGATTATCATGATGAACTAGAGAGAGATACTCATAAACTCGTTGTTTTTATTAATCAAGACAGAGTTTACAATATATAGGATCAGATACAAGGGTTTCAGAGAGACTAAGCATGTGAGGTCAAGGATAAGGTTGCTTTAATTCAAACTTGATCCAATGGGAGCTGTCACACGTTTTTGGCATCTGGACCAGGTTCCTTTTGCCTTTACAGCCTGTTCCAGCCTGTGTGGATAAGGCTCAGTCACTCTATCCATCCAAACGGTCATCTCCCCTAAGGTAAAACTCCTTTGGCCGTTTACTTCTTTCACGCGGTACTTCTCCTCTGGTCGAGTGGTGGATTGATCCGGACCGTACGGATGGTACGGCCGGTACGGCCTTGTACGGTCTGATCACTCCCAAGCTTTCCTTTCTTTGCCTTCACATTATTCATTCCCAACTCCTTAAGCTATCTTCTCATATATTGTTCAACTCATTTCAA
>NW_026015433.1:0-32422 GCF_020379485.1 Brassica napus | reverse complement strand
TACAGCCTGTTCAGCTGTGTGGATAAGGCTCAGGTCACTCTATCATCCAAAACGGTATCTCCCTAAGGTAAAACTGTTAACTTGAAGAGAAGAAGTGGAGAAGCAAAGGTGATGAGTTGAGTTGGTGCTTGTGCAAAGATAGGGCAAGTCCTTCAGGGATTGTCTACTAAGGCTTCAGGAGGGTCTGAGAGTGTCCAGAAGTGATCTGATGGTTGTGCAAAGATAGGGCCAAGTCAGGAGAGGCTTAGGAGTATCTTTGGGAGCAGGTGGTCGAGTGTGCAAACTTAGGGCGAGGCCGTACGGATTTGGTACGGACGTGTACGGACCGTACGGATCCGTACGGACCTGTCCCGACCCGAAAGCTCATAACTCGATCATTTCAGAAGTTATGAAGTTTGTGCAAAAATAGGGCATAGGTCAGCTCTTAAGAGAAGAAGACAAAACAAGCTCTTAAGAGAAGAAGACAAAAGAAGCTCTTAAGAGAAGAAGACAAAGAAGATAAGGTGCTGTGATATGATTGGAGAGTTTGGTCATGGGACAGGCTGGCTTTGACTGTAAAGGCAAGGGGAGCCACGACCATGAACCTAGACTGATCTGTGGACAGATTAGGAGGAGCTTAAGGAGAGCCAATCACAGCACAGCCCTGGTTTGAATTAAAGATAGGCGCCAGCTGCTTCAGCCAATCAGATTCAACTACACAGATTGCAACAAGACCAGCTCATCTACACCATCCATTCCTCTTAAGTTATTTACAGCCATTAGATATAGGTTTATGATGTCTCAGATTGTAAAAGTCTATATAAACAGATGTATATGGCGATTTGTAACTCTTAAGAGAGTTAGGGGGATTTCCCCTTCTCCTTCATAGTCTTTGGTTACTTTGAATCTCCCAATCTCTATTCTCTGGTTACCTAATCTCTCAATCTCTCTAATCTCTCAATCTCTCACCCAAAGTCTCTTAATCTCACACCATTCTTATTCTTCCATCAGTCTCTTTGTTATTCTCTTCCATTGTTGAACAAGACTCAGTCCCAACCTGTGGAGGTTGATTCACCACGCCCACACAACCTGTGCTCTGAAAATCTCACATGGTATCAGAGCCAGGTTCATCAGAACTTGGTTCCAGCTTCCGCTCAAGCACAAGCTCACTCCCATGCCATTTCAAGCCAAGAAGAAGCTTCATGGTCCAGCCGGCTGTTCAACCTCTTCAAGAAGAAGATGTGCTCATCCATGGTGTCCAGGAGCTGTCCTTGGTCGTTCTACACTCTCTCATGTCCGTCCTGAAGAAAGAAAGCCATTGGAAGCATGTCCAAGCCTTTCCTATTCTCTGTCCAAGGAAAACCCTTCAAGAAGAAAGCTTTCTACTGGTGACTTGTGGTGGCGACTCAAACATGGTGAAAGGAGGTGTCTTTGGCATGGTGGGTTCAAGGAGAAAGGCCAGGCAAAGAAGGAGATGTTGGTTCTCAAACCAACAGCTCAGATCTGGCCAGTTATGATTCATATTGCCTTGGAGGTTCAAGGAACCAGCACAGGTTCCTTGGCTGTAAGCTAAACCTCCTTCCCTTGTTTAAAGCTTGTGTCTTTATGTTATGGTTGTGTTGTGTGGTGTGGTTAAGTCCTGCGGATTCTGTTTTACATCATCTTGTGTGATTGCTAAATAAAAATTAGTTGAATCTGTCCCAGGATGCTTTAAAGGCTTGTTTAGTGTTTAAAGAGTAAAATGCTTGCTCCTGTTAAGTAATGAGTTTGCTAAATGTGAAATGGTATTGTTTGAAGCTCATGAACTGAAAACAGATTGAAAGTAATGCATTGTCTAATGTTAAGTGATGATAGTAATGCTTAGCCTAAGTTATAAATGAATGTGTGATGGATTATATTGTTGCATTCATAAATTGAAACTGGTTAAGGCTAGTGCATACTGTCAAATGGCTGTCTTACATTGAAGCATTAGATTCATGTCTAAATGCTGAGTAAAGAAGCTTTAAAAGTGCCTAAGTAACTTGTCTTGAATCTGGTAGGATCTTGCATGTACTTAGAGAGTTAGCTTGCAAAGAATAGAACTTGATAATGCCTTGTGTCTATCTGTTGCATTGCTTGTGATATTGGGAATCAAACTTGATGATTTATTAATCAAGTTTTGACAACAATACTATTGAAAATGGTGAAATGCTTAATGTCAGTTCTAAATGAAACTTGTCTTGTTAAGATGATAGATTATATTATCTAATCATACTTGCTGTCATGAGTAGAAACTGATTCAGATTAATGCATACTGCCTTGTTGCTGCCTTGTATTGTTGCATTTAGATTAAAAGTCTAAGTAGCATATTAAGGAGTGATTAAAATTGCCTAATACTTTGACTTGAATCTGATAAGGTCTTGCTTAGTATTTAGAGAATGGTTGCTTGCATAGATAAGAACTTGACAGTGTCTTGATTCTATCTAATGTTATAAAGCTTGAGACATTGGTGATCAAACTTGATGAAGTCAAGGATTGATCCCAATGCAATTGTGTCTTATCTTTGCTGGAGTTTGAGTGGTGTTTCAGGTTCACAAGAAGTGTTCTTTGCTCACCATCCATCCAAGTAGAAGAGGAAGACCTTGCCATTGTTAAAGCAATGGAGAAAGACTTGTGTGTATGGCCGGTTGAGATAGCGCAGCTAGTAATAGTGATGAGCTCCTGGTTCATGGAGACACACAAGTAAAGGTCATCATCTAAGTCTTGGGGAGACTGATGACCTGAAGGCATTGGAGCTGAAGGCAATGGCAGATCGGTTGGGTTAAGCGCAGCTGTAGGTAGTGATGCGCTCCCGGTTTGAAGTCTCATTGAGACTCACTTCAAGCTTGCACCTATACTAAGTCAAGCTTGAGGTGTGGACTCAAGTGAGCTACCAGAAGATCCTCTAAGCTCAATGACCTGGTTCCTCAAGGCCATTGCAAGCTGATCATGTGTAGATGCAGCCGAAGTAGAGGGAAGAAGAAAGCCACTCAATGAGCTTCTAATAAGAAGTACTTGGAGAGTAAGCTGAGGTATCTCCTCAGTGCAATGGTGGTTAAGTGGGGAAGTAAGCATCAAGTCTGAAGAAGATGGAGGTGTTCCCACAAGGTTGTTCATGAAGCTTAGTAAGCGCTCACCTTCAAGCTTGGACCTTCCCTATACTCGGTCTCAAGCTTGAGAAGGAGTGTTAGTGAGCTTGTGTGATGAAAGGAGAAGCTGTTAAGCGTAGCAAGTGAGGACTCAAGTGGCGAAATGAAGAGACCACTCCTCACCATCTTAAACAAGGGAGTAAACCTAGTCTCATCTATTTTTAATATGTCTTCTAGTAGAAGGTCTAGGCTAATTGCACTGGAAATATTTTGCTACTGCATTGTCTTATTGATATTAAGTAATGTCTAGAGTCCCAAAATCTCATGTTCTGTTCATTGCATTGTCTTGTGTATTGCCATAGCTTGAAATCATCATGAATGTGTTGTAGAATTGAGTAGAATGTCTCTGCTGCTTGCATCATGATTGATAAGCTGTTTTGCATACATAAGCATGTCTCATACTGTCTAAGTTCAATCCTATTGTTGTCTGATGCTATTGCCTATGTTTAATCCATCATTGATTGTCTTGCATCAATTAGAAACTGTCTAAGTTGCTTGCATCATTAGTATTGATTGGAACTGTTGTGCATAGCTTTAATATTGCTCTCGGATTGAACCTGATGCATTCATGTAGTTAATGCTTTAAGACTGTGCATTCATGTATTGATGCATTTAAAAATGAGCCTAAATTGTCAATGTATTGTTTAAAGCTTGCATTGTCATTTTAGAGATTTAAAACTGATTGTTCTTGCTTTGATTGATTGGCTTGTTTCAAGATTTATATATTGTTGTGGCATTGGTGATCAAACAGGATGGATGATCTTAGTTTGATCCCAATGGGATGATCTGATCTTGCATTGAGTTGTGGTGGTGTTAGGTACACAAGGAGTGTGATACATGTAACTCGCCAACAACCAAGAATGTAAAGACAAAGGTCTTGTGCCATTGCATATCATCACCAGGACATGTTAGTCCATAATCTACAGGAAGTGTAGTGTGATTGAGTATGCAATGAGAGATGGCCATTGCATAATACCATTGGACATATCTAGTCCTTAGTCTACAGGAAGTGTAGCATGGGTCATTATGCAATGAGAGGTGTGTCTTGTGAGACTCTCTATGGTGATTCAAACACCCTAGTTCCTGGTTAAGGAAGAGAGTAAACTCACAAGAAGAAAGCTATCATGAAAGATGATAGTTATTAGACCATGGAGATGCATAGGATCATCACAAGCTTAGCTCCTTCTAGTCTCGGTTCTAAGCTTGAGGGGGAGTCTTAATGCATATGATCCATGGTCAGTAACAAGTCTTTGCAAAGGCTTCTACAAGGATCATCAACCGGACCAAGTCAGTGGCGTGTCTAGGTAAGAGGCTGTTCAGAGCAGCCTTGGCGAGTGAGGAAGAAGGCTCTCCATCAATGCGGCTTCAATGAGAGGTGATTGAGGAGAAGCTGATGAATCCATTCTGCCTTTCCAAGAAGTTGATGATGCCAAGAAGATGGTGCATTGGCCGAGTTAGGAAACTCACAAAAACACAAGGGAAGTTCCCTTAGATTTTTAAACTCTTTCTTCAAATCTTCTTCATTCATCTTATTCATTGCTTATGCGTGAAAAGATACTTAAAAAGATTATGATTGAAGTGTGAGATTGTGTGCATCAAGTGTGATGCAGGATATTCATTTTCTTGGTTTTGATAGGTACTGATGCACCTTTGGGATAATGTATCAGGTACCATTGCTTGAGCCTCACTAAAGGTGTTCCTGGTCATTTCCTAGCTTCTCTAAGGTGGCTGTGAAGTCTGTTGAGAGGGGGAGATCCAAACCAGGTCTATGAGGAGGGCAAGCCGTGTGTGAAGTGTTGATAAGGCTCACTGGTGTTTGAAGATACTCTGGTCATGTCCTAGCTTCTCTAAGATGGCTGAGAAGTCAGTTGAGAGGGGGAGACTTCAAACCAGTTCCATGAAGAGGTGAAGCTGAAGTGTGAAGTGTGTGCAAAGCTGTGAAGAGTTGTTGCACCTATTAGGCCGTGATCCAGAGCTTCTTGTGTCCAACCACACTGGTTCTAAGGCACAAGGGCTCACTGGCCAATCCCCAGGCCTTGATGAACCTACTCTTTTTCCCTTACAAGGTTTTGTCCCAAAGGGTTTTCCTTGTAAGGTTTTTAATGAGGGGATTCTTCAAGGTTCCAAGCTTGACTTAGGATCAGCTAAGGTCAAGCTTGAGGGGGAGTGTTAACTTGAAGAGAAGAAGTGGAGAAGCAAAGGTGATGAGTTGAGTTGGTGCTTGTGCAAAGATAGGGCAAGTCCTTCAGGGATTGTCTACTAAGGCTTCAGGAGGGTCTGAGAGTGTCCAGAAGTGATCTGATGGTTGTGCAAAGATAGGGCCAAGTCAGGAGAGGCTTAGGAGTATCTTTGGGAGCAGGTGGTCGAGTGTGCAAACTTAGGGCGAGGCCGTACGGATTTGGTACGGACGTGTACGGACCGTACGGATCCGTACGGACCTGTCCCGACCCGAAAGCTCATAACTCGATCATTTCAGAAGTTATGAAGTTTGTGCAAAAATAGGGCATAGGTCAGCTCTTAAGAGAAGAAGACAAAACAAGCTCTTAAGAGAAGAAGACAAAAGAAGCTCTTAAGAGAAGAAGACAAAGAAGATAAGGTGCTGTGATATGATTGGAGAGTTTGGTCATGGGACAGGCTGGCTTTGACTGTAAAGGCAAGGGGAGCCACGACCATGAACCTAGACTGATCTGTGGACAGATTAGGAGGAGCTTAAGGAGAGCCAATCACAGCACAGCCCTGGTTTGAATTAAAGATAGGCGCCAGCTGCTTCAGCCAATCAGATTCAACTACACAGATTGCAACAAGACCAGCTCATCTACACCATCCATTCCTCTTAAGTTATTTACAGCCATTAGATATAGGTTTATGATGTCTCAGATTGTAAAAGTCTATATAAACAGATGTATATGGCGATTTGTAACTCTTAAGAGAGTTAGGGGGATTTCCCCTTCTCCTTCATAGTCTTTGGTTACTTTGAATCTCCCAATCTCTATTCTCTGGTTACCTAATCTCTCAATCTCTCTAATCTCTCAATCTCTCACCCAAAGTCTCTTAATCTCACACCATTCTTATTCTTCCATCAGTCTCTTTGTTATTCTCTTCCATTGTTGAACAAGACTCAGTCCCAACCTATGGAGGTTGATTCACCACGCCCACACAACCTGTGCTCTGAAAATCTCACAAAAACTCCTTTGGCCGTTTACTTCTTTCACGCGTAAACAACTCTCTTCCTCTGGTCGAGTGGTGATTGATCGGACCGTACGGATGGTACGGCCGGTACGGCCTTGTACGGTCTGATCACTCCCAAGCTTTCCTTCTCTTTGCCTTCACATTATCTCATTCCCAACTCCTTAACTATCTTCTCATTATTGTTCAACTCATTTCACACACTCCCCCTCAAGCTTAACTTAGTAACTAGTTAAGCTTGGAACAACCATGAGATCTTCCTCATTAAAAACCTCACCAAAGAAAACCCATTGGGACAAAACTTTGATGAGGGAAAAAGAGTGAAGGGCTCATGGCTAAGGGGATCAGCTCCGTGGTGTAAGATCTATGAGTCCCAATCTGATGTGAATGGACTCCATAGTCTTTTGTCTTGCTGCCTTGGTGAACACATCCGCAAGTTGATCCTCACTCCTCGTATAGCATGGCAGGATTACTCCCAAGACAATCATCTGCCTCACCTTGTGACAATCAACTTCAATGTGCTTGGTTCTCTCATGGAAGACTGAGTTGGTTGCAATGTGTATAGCCGCTTGATTATCACAGTGCATAGTCATTGGAGTCACTTGCTCTATCTCCAAATGCTTCAAGATCCCTTTAATCCATACCAACTCATTTGTAAGCTTCAGCATTGCTCTATACTCAGCTTCAGCACTTGAACACGATACCACCTTCTGCTTCTTGCTCTTCCAAGTCACCAAGTTGCCTCCAATGAATGTACAATAGCCGGTGGTTGATCTTCTGTCTGCTCTATCTCCAGCCCAATCAGCGTCACAATATCCCACCACTTCAGTACTCTTGTTGCATCCCATCCATACTCCAAGGCTTGATGTCCCGTTCAGATACAAGAGAAGTCTCTCCACCATGCGCCAGTGATGTTCCTTTGGGACTTGCATATGCTGGCTCACTTGATTCACAGCAAAGCATATGTCTGGTCTTGTGATAGTGAGATAGATGAGCTTCCCTACCAGCTTCCTGTATAGCTTTGGATCATGAAAGGCCTTGCTATCTTCAACCTCCCCCTCACGTGGAATCTTGTATCCATCTTCAAGGGGCATCTTTGCTGTCTTATCTCCTTGTATACCTGCATCTTTCAAAAGATCAAGTGTATACTTCCTTTGGGAAATGAACAATCCTTCCTTAGATCTACACAACTCAATTCCAAGGAAGTATTTCATTTCTCCTAAGTCTTTGATTTCAAATACAGATTTCAAAAACTCCTTTGTGGCTTTTATACCAGCCTTATCACTACCTGTTATTATAATGTCATCAACATATACAAGTAGGCAAATGATACCTGAGGGTGTAGTGAGAGTGAATAGAGTGTGATCTAGTTCAGACTTCTTGAACCCCCGTCCGTTTAAGGTAGTGCTCAATTTGTTGTACCATGCTCTAGGAGATTGCTTCAATCCATAGATAGCCTTCTTGAGTCTCAATACATTTCCAGGTTTCACAAGATGCTCTAGGCCTGGTGGTGGATGCATATATACTTCATCCTCTAGCTCTCCTTGAAGAAAGGCATTCTTCACATCCATCTGCCAAAGCTCCCACTCAAGGTTCACAGCAAGAGACAATACAATCCTTATAGTATGTAGCTTGGCAACAGGAGCAAAGGTATCAATGTAGTCTTCCCCATATGTTTGAGTGTATCCTCTAGCCACCAATCTTGTCTTCTTCCTCTCAATGGTTCCATCAGGTAGATACTTGATAGTGAATATCCACTTGCTTGTTACAGCCTTCTTCCCTTTTGGCAACTCACTTTCAAACCAAGTATCATTCTTTATCATAGCATTAGCTTCATCACCCACTGATTCTTTCCAATCTTCATGTAGCATTGCTTCTTCATATGATCTTGGTACACTACTTCCATCTAAGCTTGTAATGAAAGCGCAATGTTCCTTTGGGTAACTAGCAAAAGAACACACAGCCTGAGAGGGATGCTTCACAGCCTGAGCATTGTAGTACACTCTCGTGTTTACCCAGTTGGAAACATCCTTCTTCAACCGTGTGCTTCTCCTTAATGGAACTGGTTCCACCTCCACCACCGTAGGCTGAACTGCTTCCCCTTCTACTTCATCTGGTTCCACTTCTTGAATGACTTCTTCCTCGCTTTGTATCACACCTTGACCATGACTATCTGAGTCTTGATCTTCATGATCTTCAGGCTCAGTCTCATTTCCCCCTTCATGATCATGGTGTGATGGTTCTTCAGCTTCATTCTCCTTGGTTGGTTGCTGATCCTGGGACATGTTGATTCCAAGTCCTTCTAGTACACGCCTAAGACTTGTAGCTCTATCAGATGGTTGAGACAAATCTTCAAGATCTTCCCACTTTCTATCTCCATAAAAGCTCTTATCCTCCAAGAACTTAACATCTCTAGACACAAGAACTCTCCTGGCTTCTGAATCATAGCATTTATATCCCTTTTGTGATGTTGAGTAGCCAATGAACATGGCTCTTGTGCTCTTTGCTTCTAGCTTATTCCTTAGCTCCCTGGGTACGAGTACAAAGCACACACATCCAAAGACTCTTAAGTGATCCAGCACAGGTTTGTTTCTGTTTAGAACTTCATAAGGTGCCTGATCCTCCAAGATCTTGGTTGGTATCCTATTGATCAGATAACAAGCCGAGATCACAGCATCACTCCAGAATCTTTTAGGCACACTTGTGTGAAACATCATAGACCTTGCCACCTCCATTAGGTGTCTATTCTTTCTCTCGGCTACACCATTCTGTTGAGGAGTGTATGGACAACTTGTCTGATGTAGAATCCCATGGTGAGCTAGATGACTCTTGAAAGCATTACCAGTATATTCTCCACCATTATCAGACCTGAAAATCTTAATCTTGGCATTATACTGGTTAGATATATAAGCTTGGAAGTTTTTAAATGCATCAAGAACCCTATCCTTTGTTTTAATGAGTGTTATCCAGGTGTACTTAGATTTTTCATCTATAAATGTGACAAAGTACTTGTAATTATCTCTAGATAAGCAGGGAGCAGTCCATACATCAGAGTGAACAAGATCAAAACACTTATCATAGATAGTAGTAGATCTTTTAAACACAGTCTTACAATGTTTTCCCAAAATACAAGCCTCACAATCATTATTTTTAAACATGACACCTGGTAACATTAAGCTTAAGGCTCTAACATGTGGATGTCCTAGCCTAGAATGCCATAATGCACCTTTACTTAAAACAGAACTCAGCAAACAACTAGAAATGGGATTAATATCTTCAAGTACATAAAGATCTCCCTTGGTTACTCCTTGTCCAATCAACTTATTGCTCTCAATATCCTGAAATGTCACATTGTTAGGACTAAAGATAACATTGCATTGTAGATCATTGGTACATCTTTTAACAGATAAGAGATTAGAAGTGAAATCAGGCATGTAAAATGCTTTAGAGTTCTTATCAAATAGCTTTAAGTCTCCTACACCTTTAATGGGAATTCTATCTCCATTTGCAATCATTACATGTCCATGAGCAGGTTCTATGTTTTTAATCAAGCTATCATCACTGATCATGTGATGAGATGCACCAGAGTCAACAATCAATGGTTTTATGCCTCTAGCTAGATGAGTTCTAGGTGATTCATTTCTCAGTTTTAATTCCTCAATGATATCTATCAACCTATTCTCATTCCTAGGCATCATATGAGCAGTGTAAGAATAACCAAGAGTGTTTCCGAATGTACCAGACTCCTTAAGAGCTTTGATGAGGGCATCAATGTCAGATTTGCGAATCACTTCATGCTCCAAACTCTTTGCGGCCGTGTAGTGAGTTGCCATTGCCTTTCCTGCGCTTTCACCCACTTGTGCACTTGAGCCTGCTCCTGATGGACCGGACTCACTTGCTTCAGTAGACAGGTTAGCTCTGGCTTCTCGGTCTTTGTTGAATTTGGCCGGCTTGAGATGGGGGTGAAGGATCCAGCATTGGCTCCTCTTGTGTCCCAACTTCTTGCAGTGATCACAATTGCCTCCAAACCTCCTCTCATCACCATACTTCCTCTCATCAGTCTTGTATGCTGCACGGTTAGCTTGTGCTCCTTCCTCAGCCTTGTTGGCTAGAGCTAAGTCTCCCTTGCTCCCAAAGAGACCAAGTGACCCTTCCTCCTTCTGAAGTTGCGCACACACTTCCTCCATAGATGGGAGATTTGGCATCCTCAACATGTGCTTGATCACATCGTTGAATGGAGGATCCAACGTCAACAGCAAACCAAACACCTGATCCTGCTCCCTCCTCTCCGTGAGTAGCTCTTGATCATTAGTGCTTGGCCTCAACGATTCAAGCTCAGACCACAAGGATCTATACTTGCCCAAATGCTTGGTGAACTCCTCTCCATCTTGTACCAGTGTGTTGATAGCTTTCTTGATCTCATACACACGGCTCAGATTGGTAACGTTCCCAAAAGTCTTTTGGAGTACCTCCCACAGGTGTTTTGGAGTCTCGCAGTAGCTGTAGGCTTCCAAGAGATGTTCTTCAAGTGATCCTTGCAGCACAGATAGTACCATCAAGTCATCTTGAATCCACTTCTTTCCATCAGCAACCGCGAGCTCTCTTCCACCTTCTTCCTCACTGGCCACTGGTGCTGGGGCTCCATCTGTGATGTGATCCCATAACCCTAGCCTCCCAATGGCTGTCTTCCCCCACCCTTGAGTGAAATCGGAACCGAAATAACCTTGTTTCCTCCCATCTTGATTTGCTTGAACTTTGTTTAGAATCTCACAAGAAAGAACGTTTATCTGAAGCTGAAGAACACAAGATCTCAATACCACAGCCAACCTGGCTCTGATACCATATGATTTTAGAGAATAAGAAAGGTATTGAGAAGTCTAAGAGAGATTCAAGAGAGATTAGAGTGTTTAAGAGAAAGTGTATGAGATTATCATGATGAACTAGAGAGAGATACTCATAAACTCGTGTTATTTATTAATCAAGACAGAGTTTACAATATATAGGATCAGATACAAGGGTTTCAGAGAGACTAAGCATGTGAGGTCAAGGATAAGGTTGCTTTAATTCAAACTTGATCCAATGGGAGCTGTCACACGTTTTTGGCATCTTGGACCAGGTTCCTTTTGCCTTTACAGCCTGTTCCAGCCTGTGTGGATAAGGCTCAGTCACTCTATCCATCCAAACGGTCATCTCCCCTAAGGTAAAACTCCTTTGGCCGTTTACTTCTTTCACGCGGTAACTTCTCCTCTTGGTCGAGTGGTGGATTGATCCGGACCGTACGGATGGTACGGCCGGTACGGCCTTGTACGGTCTGATCACTCCCAAGCTTTCCTTCTCTTTGCCTTCACATTATCTCATTCCCAACTCCTTAAGCTATCTTCTCATATATTGTTCAACTCATTTCAACAATAGGAGTTGGCAAGAAGAAGTTGTCCCACTTTCAAATCAGGTGATTCCAGTTTCCCAGTTTGGGAATAGCACAGCTTCTTCTTCGTTCCCATCAAACCATGATGAATCACTTTGTGAAAAGCTTGATTTGGATACATAAAGTGGTGGAGAATCACCAGGAAGTTTTATAAACCCATAGGAGTTGGGATGAAGAAGTTATCCCACTTTCAAATAACGTGATTCCAGTTTCCCAGTTTGGGAATAGCACAGCTTGTTCGTTGTTCCAATCAAACCAGGATGAATCACTTTGTAAGAAGCTTGATTTAGATACATAAACTGGTGGAGAATCACCAGGAAGTTGAATAAATCTCATAGGAGTTGGCAAGAAGAAATTATCCCACTTTCAAATCAGGAGATTCCAGTTTCCCAGTTTGGGAATAGCACAGCTTCTTCATCGTTCCAATCAAACCAGGATGAATCACTTTGTGAAAAGCTTGATTTGGATACAAAAACTGGTGGAGAATCACCAGGAAGTTTAATAAACCCATAGGAGTTGGGATGAAGAAGTTATCCCACTTTCAAATAACGTGATTCCAGTTTCCCAGTTTGGGAATAGCACAGCTTGTTCGTCGTTCCAATCAAACCAGGATGAATCACTTTGTAAGAAGCTTGACTTAGATACATAAAGTGGTGGAGACTCACCAGGAAGTTGAATAAATCTCATAGGAGTTGGCAAGAAGAAGTTATCCCACTTTCAAATCAGGTGATTCCAGTTTCCCAGTTTGGGAATCGCACAGCTTCTTCATCGTTCCAATCAAACCAGGATGAATCACTTTGTGAAAAGCTTGATTTGGATACAAAAAGTGGTGGAGAATCACCAGGAAGTTTAATAAACCCATAGGAGTTGGGTTGAAGAAGTTATCCCACTTTCAAATAACGTGATTCCAGTTTCCCAGTTTGGGAATAGCACAGCTTGTTCGTCGTTCCAATCAAACCAGGATGAATCACTTTCTTAGAAGCTTGATTTAGATACATAAAGTGGTGGAGAATCACCAAGAAGTTGAATAAATCTCATAGGAGTTGGCAAGAAGAAGTTATCCCACTTTCAAATAAGGTGATTCCAGTTTCCCAGTTTGGGAATAGCACAGCTTCTTCATCGTTCCAATCAAACCAGGATGAATCACTTTTTGAAAAGCTTGATTTGGATACAAAAAGTGGTGGAGAATCACCAGGAAGTTTAATAAATCTCATAGGAGTTGGGATGAAGATGTTATCCCACCTTCAAATCAGGTGATTCCAGTTTCCTAGTTTGGGAATAGCACAGCTTCTTCGTCGTTCCAATCAAAACAGGATGAATCACTTTGTAAGAAGCTTGATTTGGATACATAAAGTGGTGGAGAATTACCAGGAAGTTGAATAAATCTCATAGGAGTTGGCATGAAGAAGTTATCCCACTTTCAAATCAGGTGATTCCCGTTTCCCAGTTTGGGAATAGCACAACTTCTTCGTCGTTCTAATCAAAACAGGATGAATCACTTTGTAAGAAGCTTTATTTGGATACATAAAGTGGTGGAGAATCACCAGGAAGTTGAATAAATCTCATAGGAGTTGGCCTGAAGAAATTATCCCACTTTCAATTCAGGTGATTCCAGTTTCCCAGTTTGGGAATAGCACAGCTTCTTCGTCGTTCTAATCAAACCAGGATGAATCACTTTGTATGAAGCTTGATTTGGATACATAAAGTGGTGGAGAATCACCAGGAAGTTGAATAAATCTCATAGGAGTTGGCATGAGGAAGTTATCCCACTTTCAAATCAGGTGATTCCAGCTTTCAAGTTTGGGAATAGCATAGCTTCTTCATCGTTCCAATCAAACCAGGATGAATCACTTTGTGAAAAGCTTGATTTGGATGCAAAAAGTGGTGGAGAATCACCAGGAAGTTTAATAAACCCATAGGAGTTGGGATGAAGAAGTTATCCTACTTTCAAATAACGTGATTCCAGTTTCCCAGTTTGGGAATAGCACAGCTTGTTCGTCGTTCCATCAAACCAGGATGAATCACTTTGTAAGAAGCTTGATTTTGATACATAAAGTGGTGGAGAATCACCAGGAAGTTGAATAAATCTCATAGGAGTTGGCAAGAAGAAGTTATCCCACTTTCAAATCAGGTGATTCCAGTTTCCCAGTTTGGGAATAGCACAGCTTCTTCATCGTTCCAATCAAACCAGGATGAATCACTTTGTGAAAAGCTTGATTTGGATACAAAAAGTGGTGGAGAATCACCAGGAAGTTTAATAAATCTCATAGGAGTTGGGATGAAGAAGTTATCCCACTTTCAAATCAGGTGATTCCAGCTTTCAAGTTTGGGAATAGCACAGCTTCTTCATCGTTCCAATCAAACCAGGATGAATCACTTTGTGAAAAGCTTGATTTGGATACAAAAAGTGGTGGAGAATCACCAGGAAGTTAATAAACCCATAGGAGTTGGGATGAAGAAGTTATCCCACTTTCAAATAACGTGATTCCAGTTTATCAGTTTGGGAATAACACAGTTTGTTCGTCGTTCCAATCAAACCAGGATGAATCACTTTGTAAGAAGCTTGATTTGGATACATAAAGTGGTGGAGAATCACCAGGAAGTTGAATAAATCTCATAGGAGTTGGCACGAAGAAGTTATCCCACTTTCAAATCAGGTGATTCCAGCTTTCAAGTTTGGGAATAGCACAGCTTCTTCATCGTTCCAATCAAACCAGGATGAATCACTTTGTGAAAAGCTTGATTTGGATACATAAAGTGGTGGAGAATCACCAGGAAGTTGAATAAATCTCATAGGAGTTGGCACGAAGAAGTTATCCCACTTTCAAATCAGGTGATTCCAGATTTCAAGTTTGGGAATAGCACAGTTTCTTCTTCGTTCCGATCAAACCAGGATGAATCACTTTGTGAAAAGCTTGATTTGGATACATAAAGTGGTGGAGAATCACCAGGAAGTTTAATAAACCCATAGGAGTTGGCATGAAGAAGTTATCCCACTTTCAAATAACGTGATTCCAGTTTCCCAGTTTCGGAATAGCACAACTTCTTCGTCGTTCCAATCAAACCAGGATGAATCACTTTGAAAGAAGCTTGATTTGGATACATAAAGTGGTGGAGAATCACCAGGAAGTTGAATAAATCTCATAGGAGTTGGCACGAGAAGTTATCCCACTTTCAAATTATGATATTTAGAGATCCTTAGAGTAACTAGAATATAAGTAAGAGTTTAAGTAGAGATTAGGAAGAGATTGTGAAAGATTAAGAGACTTGAGAGCTGTTTAGTGTCTAAGAGAGAATCATGGTGACTTAGGAAATTATAGAGAGACTCAGAACTGTATGATCTTATTAATGAGTGAGGTTACATATTTATATTGTGCTAGACATTAGGGTTTTCGAAACACAAGAGTAGATAAGCATGTGAGGTCAAGGGAAGAGCCTTTGCTTTTGTTTGAACCGGCCAATGACTAGCTTCACACGTTCGGGCATCTTCCTGATCCTGGTCCAAGATGCTCTTCCTTTCCAGCCCTTGCCAGCCTGTCCTAGCTGTCAAGCCGCGCCTCCCTTATCCACTCCAACGTCTGGATAGGCTTTTGGTCGAGTGTAACTTCACCTCGGTCCATAAGAGTTACTCGGTGAAGTTACCATCCTAGTTTTACCTTGGTACGGTCAGTGTACGGATGGCCCGTCCGTACCATGCCTTAGTTTACTCTTAACTCCCTTTCCTTTCACTCCTTAGCTTTCTCATGTCCTTAACTCCTCAATGCCTTCACATATACCTCAACACATCTCAACACTCCCCCTCAAGCTTAGCTTTATGATAGTCTAAGCTTGGACAGCCATGAGATCTTCCTCATTAAAAACCTCACCAAAGAAAACCCATTGGGACAAAACTTTGATGAGGGAAAAAGAGTAAAGACCTAATGACTTAGGGTATCAGCTCTTTCTCTTCCCAAGATCTATGAGTCCCAATCTAATGTGAATGGACTCCATAGTCTTTTGTCTTGCAGCCTTAGTGAACACATCAGCCAACTGATCTTCACTCCGAGTGTAGCATGGTAAGATGACTCCTAGGATGATCATCTGCCTCACCTTGTGACAATCAACTTCAATGTGCTTGGTGTTGAGATGAGCTGAGTATATGGAGATGAAGAGATAAGGAGTTGAAGAGAAGAGGAGATGAAGTACTTAGGGAAGTTTGGTAGAGTATGGTACGGTAGGCCGTACAAGGCCGTACAAGGCCGTACAAGGCCGTACCATCCAAACCTCAACCAAAACTTACCATACCTTATCCAAGTGAGACGGTAACTAAGGAGGAGTGACTTGGGTAGCTTAGGGAGAGGATCAGACCGTTGAAAGGATAAGGGGACGCGGTGCCAGGCTGGAACAGGCTGGAAAGCTAAAGCACCTTTAGTCCAAGATGCCATAAGCGTGTGATGCATCCTAGTGGTTGATTTGAATCCATTGCCTTGACTACACACGACTCAATAGTGCTCATTTCCCCTCTTGTAAACCCTTGTGTTCCTCTTATAAATATGTAACCTCACTCATTAATAAGATTAAGAAAGTTATGAGTCTCTCTCTTAGTCTTTACTTTCAACATGATTCGATCCTAGACTTCTAATCTCATTTCATACTCAAATCTCTTCTAAATCACTTCTAGTCTTTCTTATTTACTCAGATTACTCTACTCAATCCTAAAAGTGATATGGTATCAGAGCCAGGTTCATAGGAAACTTGGTTTCGTTGAGTTCTTTAAAGATTCAAGATTGAAGCTTTGAAGAGACAGTTTGGTGTTCGTGTGTTCTTAAGCGGTTCTGGGTAGTTTTCTGAGTTCTATTGGTTGTGTGAGGTGTTATTGAAGCTGTGTGGTGTTCGCTCAAGACAAGTTACCTCAAGAGAAAGTTATTGAAGTCTAAAGGGTTCTACATTCAACATGGAGAGTGGGATGAACATGAACATGAAAGTGGCGGTGTGTTTCAAGGGAAACAACTACTTGGTGTGGTCTCGGATGGTGAGAACCACAGTGGGAAGCAAGGGGCTTTGGAAACACATCACGCCAGGAGAAGCTCCAAAGCTCATCACTCAAGGAGAGGCTGAAGATGAAGCCGCAAGCAAGGCAGAAGAGAAGTGGCATCAAGAGGACATGTTGGTGATGTCTGTGCTCCATGCGTCCCTTGAGCCGGCTATTCTGGATGCATACAGCTACTGTGAGTCTGCTAAAGAGCTGTGGGATACTTTGAAGAAGGTGTATGGCAACACTTCAAACCTAAGCCGAGTGTTTGAGGTGAAGCAAGCTATCAACAACCTTGTACAAGAAGACATGGAGTTCACTAAGCATCTAGGAAGATTCAGAAGCCTCTGGTCCGAGATGGAGATGCTTAGGCCAAGCACAACAGATGCTGATGAGCTTAACAAGAGGAGAGAGCAAGATAAGGTCTTTGGGTTACTCCTCACCCTAAACCCGGCGTACAACGGTCTCATCCAGCACTTACTTAGGGAGGATACTCTACCTGACCTTGAGGATGTGTGTGCACGGATTCAGAAGGAGCAAGGCTCCATTGGGCTGTTTGGGAAGAAAGGAGATCTTTCCCTTGCAAGTCAAGCAACTCAAGAGGAGGGGAGTGAAGCTCCACAAGCAAACAAGGCTGCGCATGGGAAGTTTGAGGAGAGGAGGTTCAATGGGAGTTGTGATCACTGCAAGAAGCATGGTCACAAGAAGAGCCAATGCTGGATACTCCACCCTCACCTCAAGCCGGCTAAGTTCATGAAGGATCGTGAGGCAAGGGCTAATGTCTCGGATGGTACAAGTGGTGTTGGTACAAGCAAAGGAAAGGAGATAGATGGGCGTGAGGCAGGTGATGGGAAGTCTCTTGTAGCCTACACTGGAGCACCAAGCAACCGTGGGAACAATGATTAAGAGTATCTAAGGAGATCCGACCTTGATGCTCTCATTAAGTTGTTCAAGAAGAATGGTAACACATTTGGGTATTCATTTGGTGCTAGCGTAGTAGAGAACTATAAGAATCTAACTAGAACTGATAGGATGCATGGGAGCTTGATAGAAATGGTAAATCAATCTAGGATTGCAAACTTTGCTAGAAATGATCATACATTCAAACCATCTAGTATCCTTGCACATATTGCTAGTTCTCATGACATTAAGCCATTAGTGATTGATTCAGGAGCATCTCATCATATGATAAGTGATACTAGTTTGATTAAAAACATTGTACCAATGAATGGAAATGTGATGATTGCTAATGGAGATAAGATTCCTATTAGAGGAATAGGAAGTCTTAAACTGTTTGATAAGGAAACTAAAGCCTTTTATATGCCTGAATTTACTTCAAACTTGTTATCTGTTAAGAAATGTGCTACTGATTTACAATGCAATGTTATATTCAGTCCTAATGATGTGAAGTTTCAGGATATTAAAAGCAGCAAGATGATTGGAAAGGGAGTGACTAAAGGAGAACTATATTTACTTGAAGATCTCACTCCTGTTTCTAGATATAGCTGCTCGTTTACTTCTGTTTCTGGTTCTAGTTTAAGTAAAAATGCATTGTGGCATGCTAGATTAGGACACCCTCATAATAAGGCTTTAAAACTGATGTTGCCAGGTGTTTCCTTTGAGAATAATGAGTGTGAAGCTTGCATTTTAGGCAAGCATTGTAGAACTGTCTTTACCAAGTCCACTACTGTTTATGAAAAATGTTTTGATCTCATTCATTCTGATGTTTGGACTGCACCTTGCCTGTCTAGAGATAGCCATAAGTACTATGTAACTTTCATTGATGAAAAATCCAAATACACCTGGTTAACCTTAATTCCAACCAAAGATAGGGTACTTGATGCATTTAAAAACTTTCAAACCTATGTAACTAACCATTACAATGCCAAGATAAAGATTTTTAGGTCAGATAATGGAGGAGAGTACACAGGACAAGCATTCAAACTACACCTATCTCAGCATGGAATCCTTCATCAGACAAGCTGTCCCTATACCCCACAACAGAATGGTGTGGCTGAGAGGAAGAACAGGCATTTGATGGAAGTAGCCAGGTCTATGATGTTTCAATCTAACGTGCCTAAGAAGTTTTGGAGTGATGCAGTTGCTACGGCTTGTTATCTCATCAACAGGACACCAACTCTGATTCTTCAAGGACGATCACCATTTGAGGTACTGAATCAGTACAAACCCTCTCTAGAGCATATGAAGATCTTTGGATGTTTGTGTTTTGTGATGGTGCCTGGAGAGATAAGAAACAAGCTAGAAGCTAAGAGTTCAAAGGCAATGTTTATTGGATATTCATCAAGTCAGAAAGGATACAAGTGCTATGATCCTAACACAAGGAGAGTGTTAGTATCTAGAGAAGTGAAGTTTGTTGAAGAAAAAGGATACTATCAGGAGCAGACTCAAGATGATTTGAAAGATCTCACTTCTGATAGAGCTGAAACATTGAGGATTATCCTAGAGGGTCTTGGAATCAACATGAATCAAGGTGGAAGAAGCACTACTCCAGTACCGGATCATCAGACCTCCAATCTTGACCATGAGGGGGGGAATGAAACAAGAACTCAAAACCATGAAGAGACAAGTAGAGAAGAGAGTTCTGGTTCTCATGATCAAGCTGAGGAATCAAATGATCAACAAGGAGCTGAAGAGAGTCAGCTAAGGGAAGAAGGAGCTGAAGCAAGTCAGCTAGGAGAAGAAAGATCTGAACCAAGTGTACTGCCACAAGAAGAAGAACAAGAGATTGCGCAAGAAGGGCCAGTGTTGAGAAGAAGTACAAGGCTGAGAAAGGATCCTTCCAGTTGGGTAAACACAAGAGTGTACTACAATGCCCAAGCTGTGAAGCATCCTACTCAGGCCGTGTGTTCTTTTGCTAAATATCCAGAAGCACATTGTGCATTCATGGTAAACTTAGATGAGAATCACATTCCAAGAAGCTATGAAGAGGCAATGAAGGATAAGGAATGGAAGGAATCAGTAGGAGCTGAGGCAGGAGCTATGATCAAAAATGATACATGGTATGAGAGTGAACTACCAAAAGGGTGTTGAACTGAAGAGAAGAATGGAGCTTGTACATATAGGGCAAGCTCTTGAAGATCTTGAGAAGAGTTCTATGAAGCTTCAGAAGTGATGAGAAGCTGATACAAGATTGGGAAAATGTCCAAGAAGGGTTCTAATCAGACTTGGGAGGACATGTTGAACAGAGTAAACAATTGAAGAGGAAGACTTGATAATAGGCTGATGGTGTAGATAAGTATGGAGTAATGGAGAGGAGTTTGTTGAACAGAGTAAACAATTGAAGAGGAAGACTTGATAATAGGCTGATGGTGTAGATAAGTATGGAGTAATGGAGAGGAGTTGAGGTCAGGTCATCCGTACATGTAGAAGCTGTACAGGCCGTACCAGTTCAGGATGATGAAAGGAGTTGAGTCGACCACAAGTTACCCCGGTGAAGTTAACTTAGAGTTTCACACATCTTACTCAGCTCCTGGATCAGAACGTTGAAGGGATAAGGCAGGCACATCCAGGCTGTCACTAGCTGTAAAGTAAAAGCTACTTTAGCCAAGGACCAAAGCGTGTGAAGCTCCTTATCCACTCAATTCAAACCGGACGCTCCTTGACTGTTGACTCCACATGCTTTTCATTTAACCTAGCTAGCCCTTGTTATGTCTCAGCCTTCTATATATTGTAAACTTGTGTTCATTAATAAAACACACACGGAGAGTCTCTCCTGATCAAACCCTTACTTGTTCATCATGATTCTAGTCTAAATCAGTCTCAAATCCATTCATTCTCTTCATACTTTTCCTAATACTTAAAACTTATATGGTATCAGAGCCAGGTTACTAGTTCTTGAGGATTCTCGTTGTGTGTTCTTCAGCTTCAGTTTGAGATCTATACAGTTTCGGTGTTGATTCAATCCAAGAAAACGCAAGATGGAAGCAAGCAGCAACAAGAAGATGTCCGTTCCGGTTACTTTGAAAGGGGGAGGAAACTACCTCCTGTGGTCAAGGCTGGTGAAGACAGCCGTTGGGAGCAAGGGTTTGTGGAGTCACGTCACGGATGGATCTCCTAAACCAGTTGCTAAAGATGTAGAAGGTGGGCAGGAGCTTGTGGTGGCGGATCAAGAGAAGTGGGAGCAAGATGATCTGTTGGTTCTAACCGTTCTTCATGGCTCCCTTGAAGCTTCAATCTTGGAAGCCTACAGCTACTGTGAGACACCAAAGGACCTGTGGGAGACACTCCAGAAGGTCTATGGCAACACCACAAATCTGAGCCGTGTGTTTGAGTTGAAGAGATCAATCAACACACTGATGCAAGAAGATGTGGAGTTCACAAAACACTTGGGGAGGTTCAGGGCCTTGTGGTCTGAACTGGAAATGCTTAGGCCGAACACTACTGATCAGGATACTCTGATGGAGAGAAGGGAACAAGATCAAGTGTTCGGATTACTCTTGACACTCAATCCGGCCTTTAACGACCTGATCAAGCACATGTTGAGGGCTTCAAAGCTACCAACACTTGAGGAAGTGTGCGCTCAGATACAGAAGGAGGAAGGGTCTCTTGGGTTGTTTGGAGGGAAAGGGAGCCTGTCCCTAGCAAACCAAGCTGAGGTTGTTCAAGCCAACAAGGCAATGTACAAGCCGGAAGAGAAGAGGTATGGAGAGGAGAGGAGGTTTGGAGGCAATTGTGACCACTGCAAGAAGCCAGGGCACAAGAGGAGCCAGTGCTGGATACTTCATCCCCACCTCAAGCCGCCAAAGTTCATGAAGGATCGTGAAGCCAGGGCCCATCTCTCAATGGAAGCTAGTGAAGCCAGTGCATCTGGATCAGCTATGCGTGTGGGAGACGGTGATGGGAAGGCTTTGGCAACTCAAACCGCATCCGTGAAGGGCACAGACCATGAGACCATCCGTAGATCAGACATTGATGCGCTCATTAAGGCTCTCAAGGACAATGGTAACTCCTTTGGTAACACTCTTGGACACTCTCTTGCTGCATATAGGTTACCATTAGCAAATGATCAAATGCATACTAAACCTGAATCATATAGATCATCTAGTGTACATGATCAGTTGCGTTTGAAGCCATCATCACTCATTAGACAATTGCTCTGTAAAACTGAATCACCTAATACTCTTGCTGTGCATAATCAAATTAAGCCTTTGATAGTAGATTCAGGTGCATCTCATCATATGATCAGTGACACTAATCTTATTAAGGATATAGAACCTGCTCATGGACATGTTATGATTGCAAATGGTGATAGAGTAGCTATTAAAGGTATTGGTAACCTGAATCTGTTTAACAAAGAGTCTAAAGCATTCTATATGCCTGAATTCACATCCAATCTTTTATCTGTTAAGAAATGCACTACTGATTTACAATGCAAGGTTATATTCAGTCCTAATGATGTGAAGTTTCAGGATATTGAGAGCAGTAAGTTGATTGGAAAGGGAATAACTAAGGGAGATCTTTATATGCTTGAAGATATTGCTCCTGCTTCTTTTATATGCTCGTTTAGTTCTACTTCTGTTTTGAATGATGATGCATTATGGCATGCTAGATTAGGCCATCCTCATGTTAGAGCTTTAAGCTTAATGTTACCAGGTGTCATGTTTAAAAATAATGATTGTGAAGCTTGTATCTTGGGTAAGCATTGTAAGACAGTCTTTCAAAGATCTAAAACAATTTATGAGAAATGCTTTGATTTAGTTCACTCTGATGTTTGGACTGCTCCTTGTTTATCTAGAGAGAACTTTAAATACTTTGTCACATTCATAGATGAAAAATCCAAATACACCTGGATAACACTCATTCAAACTAAGGATAGGGTGCTTGAAGCATTTAAGAATTTTCAGACTTATGTAACTAACCAATATGATGCCAAGATTAAGATTTTCAGATCAGACAATGGTGGAGAATATACAAGTCATGCATTCAAGCAACACTTAGCTCAACATGGCATTCTTCATCAAACGAGCTGTCCTTATACACCACAACAGAATGGTGTGGCTGAGAGGAAGAACAGACATCTGATGGAAGTTGCAAGGTCTATGATGTTTCAAGCTAATGTCCCAAAGAGATTTTGGAGTGATGCAGTCGCCTCTGCATGTTATCTGATCAATAGGATACCAACAAGAGTGCTAGAGGATCAGTCTCCATTTGAAGTGCTAAACAAGATCAAACCATCACTAACACACTTAAGAGTGTTTGGCTGCGTATGCTTTGTGATGGTACCAAGTGGGATGAGGAACAAGCTAGAAGCAAAGAGCACAAGGGCTATGTTCATTGGATATTCAACTACTCAAAAGGGGTTCAAATGCTATGATCCTATAGCAAAGAGAGTTCTTATATCCAGGGAAGTGAAGTTTATGGAATCAAGAGGATATTACAGTGAGAGAAAATGGGATGAGCTAAAAGATCTAGCTCACTCACCAGACAGAGCAGCCGGGCTAAGACGTATTCTGGAGGGTCTTGGGATTAATTTAACCCAGGATCAGAAGAGTCAAGACGGTGACAAGAGACACGAAGCTGAAGAAGCACCTAACCATGATCATGAGGGGGGAGAATCCGAGACAAATGCACAAGAAGAAGAAGTGTCCGGAACTCATGATCAGGGTCAAGAAGAAGAGATACATGTACCTGAGGAAGAGGTATGTGTACCTGAGAGTGAAGGACAAGAGAGGTCTGGAAGAGAGGAACAAGAAGTACTAGAAGAGGAGAGAGTTGAGGCTTCAGAACCAGTACAAGTTCAGGAGGAGGTTACATTGAGGAGAAGCTCAAGAGTAAAGAAACCTCCATCGAATTGGACTAATACAAGGGTGTATTATAATGCACATGCCGTTGCTCATCCATCACAAGCAGTGTGCTCATTTGCCCAGTTCCCTAATGAGCATTACACGTTCATGGTAAGCCTTGATAAGAGTCAAGTACCGAGGTCATATGAAGAGGCTATGCAGGATGATCTATGGAGAGAATCAGTTGGAGATGAGGCCGGAGCTATGATTAAAAACGACACATGGTATGAGAGTGAACTACCTAAAGGGAAGAAGGCTGTGTCTAGTAGGTGGATCTTCACAATCAAATACAAGGCTGATGGAACCATTGATAGGCGCAAAACAAGATTGGTGGCAAGAGGGTTTACTCAGACCTATGGGGAGGATTACATTGATACATTTGCTCCTGTTGCTAAGCTACACACCATCAGAATAGTATTGTCATTGGCAGTAAACTTAGAGTGGGAGCTTTGGCAAATGGATGTGAAAAATGCTTTCTTGCAAGGAGAACTTGAAGATGAAGTATACATGTATCCTCCTCCGGGCCTTGAACATCTAGTGAAGTCAGGGAATGTCTTGAGACTAAAGAAGGCTATTTATGGCTTGAAACAGTCACCAAGAGCTTGGTACAACAAGTTGAGTACTACGCTGAATGGACGTGGGTTCATCAAATCCGAGCTTGACCACACCCTGTTTACTCTCACAACGCCATCAGGTATCATAGCTCTCCTAGTGTATGTTGATGACATAATCATAACAGGTAGTGATAAGGTTGGGATAAAAGAGACTAAAGAGTTTCTGAAATCTGTTTTTGAAATCAAAGACTTGGGAGAAATGAAATACTTCCTTGGTATTGAGATTTGTAGATCCAAGGAAGGGTTGTTCATGTCTCAAAGGAAATATACACTTGATCTTTTAAAGGATGCAGGGGCTCTTGGAGGAAAGACAGCCAAGATGCCAATGGAGGATGGATATAAAGTCCCACGCAAGGGGGAGCTTGAAGACAGCAAGCCACTTCAGGATCCTAAGCTTTATAGGAAGCTAGTGGGTAAGCTAATCTACCTAACAATCACAAGACCTGATATATGTTTTGCTGTCAACCAGGTGAGCCAACACATGCAAACACCAAAGGAACATCATTGGTGCATGATAGAAAGAATCTTGATGTACCTAAATGGAGCTTCAGGCCAGGGTGTATGGCTAGGCTGTAACAAGAGTACTGAAGTGGTGGGCTACTGTGATGCTGATTGGGCTGGAGATAGAGAGGACAGAAGATCAACCACCGGCTACTGCACCTTCATTGGAGGCAACATTGTCACATGGAAAAGCAAGAAGCAAAAGGTGGTGGCATGTTCAAGTGCTGAAGCTGAATATAGAGCTGAAGCTGACCAATGAGTTGGTGTGGATCAAGGGGATACTAAAGCATCTAGGCGTGGAGCAGTCTACACCAATGACTATGCATTGTGACAATCAAGCAGCAATTCACATTGCCTCCAACTCTGTGTTTCATGAGAGAACCAAGCACATAGAAGTTGATTGTCACAAAGTGAGGCAGATGATGGTTCTGGGAGTGATCTTGCCTTGTTATACCAGAAGTGAAGATCAGTTAGCTGACGTCTTTACCAAGGCTGCGAGACACAAGACAATGGAGTCCATACATATCAGGTTGGGGCTCATTGATCTAACACCAAGGAGCTAGTTCCCTTAGTCATGAGATCTTTACTCTTTTTCCCTCATCAAGGTTTTGTCCCAATGGGTTTTCCTTGGTGAGGTTTTTAATGAGGAAGATCTCATGGCTGTCCAAGCTTAACTAAGACACTAAGTTAAGCTTGAGGGGGAGTGTTGAACAGAGTAAACAATTGAAGAGGAAGACTTGATAATAGGCTGATGGTGTAGATAAGTATGGAGTAATGGAGAGGAGTTTGTTGAACAGAGTAAACAATTGAAGAGGAAGACTTGATAATAGGCTGATGGTGTAGATAAGTATGGAGTAATGGAGAGGAGTTGAGGTCAGGTCATCCGTACATGTAAAAGCCGTACAGGCCGTACCAGTTCAGGATGATGAAAGGAGTTGAGTCGACCACAAGTTACCCCGGTGAAGTTAACTTAGAGTTTCACACATCTTACTCAGCTCCTGGATCAGAACGTTGAAGGGATAAGGCAGGCACATCCAGGCTGTCACTAGCTGTAAAGTAAAAGCTACTTTAGCCAAGGACCAAAGCGTGTGAAGCTCCTTATCCACTCAATTCAAACCGGACGCTCCTTGACTGTTGACTCCACATGCTTTTCATTTAACCTAGCTAGCCCTTGTTATGTCTCAGCCTTCTATATATTGTAAACTTGTGTTCATTAATAAAACACACACGGAGAGTCTCTCCTGATCAAACCCTTACTTGTTCATCATGATTCTAGTCTAAATCAGTCTCAAATCCATTCATTCTCTTCATACTTTTCCTAATACTTAAAACTTATAGGACATTGGAGGAGTTTAGGCTGAAATGGTTAATAAGAAAGTTAGGACGATCTGTACGGACGGCCGTACGGACTGTACGGACCGTACGGACCAGAGCATCCCAAAACTTATCATCTCGACCATTTGAGCATAGTTGAGGAATGTGCAAGCTTAGGGCACAATGTGTACGGCCAGGAAGTCCGTACAGCATGGTCTGGTCATGTCTTGTGTCACAAGGCATGGAGAAACTCATTTGGACCTTATACATGAAGAAGGGATCAAAATGGCATCTTGGATGGCCTTGGAAAGGATCAGGCAAGATGCCCTTGCTTCTGTCCGTGTATGGATAAGGTCTTCACTCCTATTGGCTTATTCAGTCCACAAGACAGCTCATGACAGCCTGTGTAAAGACCAGGAACGCCCAAGCTTCCTATTGGCCAAGCATGTGAAGCTTATGGTCCATAGAATTCAAAATAAGGCTCCTCCTTGTTTGACTTCACATGTGTGATGTATCTGACTGTAAACCCTAGTAGAAAACAGTCTGTCCTATTTAAATAAGAGGCAGAGACGATTTGTAAGCTCTAAGTGAGAATGGGGGATTTCCCCTCTCCTTCATGGAAATGAAAAACTAGTTCTTGAATCTGAAACTCTAATCTCTAAACACTTATTCTCTTAGTCTCACAGTCTCTTAATCTCATTCTCTTTAGTCTCTTAAACACTTAAACACTCTCATCAATCTTTGTTCTTAAATCACTTAGAACAAGCTCTCATCTTTCTCCATTGGAGTTTATACACACACACATACAGCCAGAGTAGAGATCTCTTTAAAAATCACATGGTATCAGAGCCAGGTTGATTAGAACTTGGTTCTTGCTTCCGCTGAAGCTCATAGCTCACCTCCATGTCGCTTGAAGCCAAGAAGAAGCTCCATGGTCCAGCCGGCTGTTCTACTCCTCAAGAAGAAGGTGTGCTCATCCATGGTGTCCAGAAGCTGTCTCTGGCTGATCTACACTCTCTCATGAAGCCCATGAAGAAGAAAGAACCTTGGAAGCAATGGTGTATGAGGTGGTCTAATCAACCATGCTTCAAAGCTATGTCCAAGCTAGTTCTTATCCACTGTCCAAGAAGAAAGGTGATAGCTTTCAGCTGGTACTGGTGTGGCGAATTCAACATGAAGAAAGGTGTGGTCTTTGACATGGAAAGTTCAAGAGAAAGGTCCATGGGAGAAGGAGAAGTTGGAATCGACACCAACAGCTCACTGTCTTGCCATGTTCTATGGAGTTTCAAGGAACTAACACTAGTTCCTTGGCTGTAAGAAACCTCTTTCTCTTGTATAAAGCTTGAGTATATTGACTGGTTGTGATGTTGTGATGTGATTGAAATCCTGAGGACTGTTTAAAGATTGCTAAATGAATACTTTAGAATCTGTCTCAGTATGCTTAAAGAGCCTTGTTTGGTGATTAAGATTGTTTAATATGCTTAGCTCCGGTTCATAGTAATGCTTGTTGTGATTAATTGAATCTGCTTGCATACATGGATTGAAACTGAATTGGAAGCTGTTGCATATAGTCTTGTGGCTGTCTTACATTGAAGCATTAGATTCATGTCTAAATTGCTGAGTAAAGAAGCATTTAAAAATGCCTAAGTAACTTGTCTTGAATCTGTTATGATCTTGCTTGTACTTAGAGAGTGAGCTTGCAAAGATTAGAACTTGATAATGCCTTGTGTCTATCTGTTGCATTGCTTGTGATATTGGGAATCAAACTTGATGATTTATTAATCAAGAATTGACATCAATACTATTGAAAATGGTTAAATGCTTAATGTCAGTTCTAAATTAACTTGTCTTGTTAAGATGATAGATTATATTATCATGCTTGCTTTCATGAGTTAGAAACTGATTAAGATTAATGCATACTGCTTTGTTGTTGCCTTGTATTGTTGCATTTAGATTAAAGTCTAAGTTGCATATTAAGGAGTTGTTAAAATTGCCTAAATACGTTGACTTGAATCTGATAAGGTCTTGCTTTGTATTTAGAGAATGGTTGCTTGCATAGATAAGAACTTGATTCTATCTAATGCTATAAAGCTTGAGACATTGGTGATCAAACTTGATGAAGTCAAGGATGGATCCCAATGCAATTGTGTCTTATCTTTGCTGGAGTTTGAGTGGTGTTTCAGGTTCACAAGAAGTGTTCTTTGCTCACCATCCATCCAAGTAGAAGAGGAAGACTTTGCCATTGTTAAAGCAATGGAGAAAGACTTGTGTGTATGGCCGGTTGAGATAGCGCAGCTAGTAATAGTGATGTGCTCCTGGTTCATGGAGACACACAAGTAAAGGTCATCACCTAAGTCTTGGGGAGACTGATGACCTGAAGGCATTGGAGCTGAAGGCAATGGCAGATCGGTTGGGTTAAGCGCAGCTGTAGGTAGTGATGCGCTCCCGGTTTGAAGTCTCATTGAGACTCACTTCAAGCTTGCACCTATACTAAGTCAAGCTTGAGGTGTGGATTCAAGTGAGCTACCAGAAGATCCTCTAAGCTCAATGACCTGGTTCCTCAAGGCCATTGCAAGCTGATCATGTGTAGATGCAGCCGAAGTAGAGGGAAGATGAAAGCGACTCAATGAGCTTCGAATAAGAAGTACTTGGAGAGTAAGCTGAGGTATCTCCTCAGTGCAATGGTGGTTAAGTGGGGAAGTAAGCATCAAGTCTGAAGAAGATGGAGGTGTTCCCACAAGGTTGTTCATGAAGCTTAGTAAGCGCTCACCTTCAAGCTTGGACCTTCCCTATACTCGGTCTCAAGCTTGAGAAGGAGTGTTAGTGAGCTTGTGTGATGAAAGGAGAAGCTGTTAAGCTTAGCAAGTGAGGACTCAAGTGGCGAAATGAAGAGACCACTCCTCACCATCTTCAACAAGGGAGTAAACCTAGTCTCATCTATTTTAATATGTCTTGATAGGTCTATCTCTTGATTATACTCTGTGCTTTCCCAAATTTACATTAAGAGTTTATAGCTTCTAGTAGAATGTCTAGGCTAATTGCACTGGAAATATTTTGCTGCTGCATGGTCTTATTGATATTAAGTAATGTCTAGAGTCCCAAAATCTCATGTTCTGTTCATTGCATTGTCTTGTGTATTGCCATAGCTTGAAATCATCATGAATGTGTTGTAGAATTGAGTAGAATGTCTCTGCTGCTTGCATCATGATTGATAAGCTGTTTTGCATACATAAGCATGTCTCAAACTGTCTAAGTTGCTTGCATCATTGGTATTGATTGGAACTGTTGTGCATAGCTTTAATATTGCTCACGGATTGAACCTGATGCATTCATATAGCTAATGCTTTAAGATTGTTGCATTCATGTAGTTAATGCTTTAAGATTGTGCATTCATGTATTGATGCATTTAAAAATGAGCCTAAATTGTCAATGTATTGTTTAAAGCTTGCATTGTCATTTTAGAGATTTAAAACTGCTTGTTCTTGCCTTGATTGATTGGCTTGTTTCAAGGTTTATATATTGTTGTGGCATTGGTGATCAAACAGGATGGATGATCTTGGTTTGGTCCCAATGGGATGATCTGATCTAGCATTGAGTTATGGTGGTGTTAGGTACACAAGGAATGTGATATATGTAACTCGCCAACAACCAAGAATGTAAAGACAAAGGTCTTGTGCCATTGCATATCATCACTAGGACATGTTAGTCCATAATCTACAGGAAGTGTAGTGTGATAGAATATGCAATGAGAGATGGCCATTGCATAATACCATTGGACATATCTAGTCCTTAGTCTACAGGAAGTGTAGCATGGGTCATTATGCAATGAGAGGTGTGTCTTGTGAGACTCTCTATGGTGATTCAAACACCCTAGTTCCTGGTTAAGGAAGAGAGTAAACTCACAAGAAGAAAGCTATCATAAAAGATGATAGTTATTAGACCATGGAGATGCATAGGATCATCACAAGCTTAGCTCCTTCTAGTCTTGGTTCTAAGCTTGAGGGGGAGTCTTAATGCATATGATCCATGGTCAGTAACAAGTCTTTTGCAAAAGCTTCTACAAGGATCATCAACCGGACCAAGTCAGTGGCGTGTCTAGGCAAGAGGCTGTTCAGAGCAGCCTTGGCGAGTGAGGAAGAAGGCTCTCCATCAATGCGGCTTCAATGAGAGGTGATTGAGGAGAAGCTGATGAATCCATTCTGCCTTTCCAAGAAGTTGATGATGCCATGAAGATGGTGCATTGGCCGAGTTAGGAAACTCACAAAAACACAAGGGAAGTTCCCTTAGACTTTTAAACTCTTTCTTCAAATCTTCTTCATTCATCTTATTCATTGCTTGTGCGTGAAAAGATACTTAAAAAGATTATGATTGAAGTGTGAGATTGTGTGCATCAAGTGTGATGCAGGATATTCATTTTCTTGGTTTTGATAGGTACTGATGCACCTTTGGGATAATGTATCAGGTACCATTGCTTGAGCCTCACTAAAGGTGTTCCTGGTCATTTCCTAGCTTCTCTAAGGTGGCTGTGAAGTCTGTTGAGAGGGGGAGATCCAAACCAGGTCTATGAGGAGGGCAAGCAGTGTGTGAAGTGTTGATCAGGCTCACTGGTGTTTTAAAGATGATCTGGTCGTGTCCTAGCTTCTCTAAGATGGCTGAGAAGTCAGTTGAGAGGGGGGAGACTTCAAATCGGTTCCAAGAAGAGGTGAAGCTGAAGTGTGAAGTGTGCGCAAAGCTGTGAAGAGTTGCTGCACCTATTAGGCCGTGATCCAGAGCTTCTTGTGTCCAACCACACTGGTTCTAAGGCACAAGGGCTCACTGGCCAATCCCTAGGCTTTGGAGAGCTCTACTCTTTTTCCCTTGCAAGGTTTTGTCCCAATGGGTTTTCCTTGTAAGGTTTTTAATGAGGGAGACTCTTCAGAGTTCCAAGCTTGGCTTAGGATCTCCTAAAGTCAAGCTTGAGGGGGAGTGTTGAACTGAAGAGAAGAATGGAGCTTGTACATATAGGGCAAGCTCTTGAAGATCTTAAGAAGAGTTCTATGAAGCTTCAGAAGTGATGAGAAGCTGATACAAGATTGGGAAAATGTCCAAGAAGGGTTCTAATCAGACTTGGGAGGACATTGGAGGAGTTTAGGCTGAAATGGTTAATAAGAAAGTTAGGACGATCTGTACGGACGGCCGTACGGACTGTACGGACCGTACGGACCAGGGCATCCCAAAACTTATCATCTCGACCATTTGAGCATAGTTGAGGAATGTGCAAGCTTAGGGCACAATGTGTACGGCCAGGAAGTCCGTACAGCATGGTCTGGTCATGTCTTGGGTCACAAGGCATGGAGAAACTCATTTGGACCTTATACATGAAGAAGGGATCAAAATGGCATCTTGGATGGCCTTGGAAAGGATCAGGCAAGATGCCCTTGCTTCTGTCCGTGTATGGATAAGGTCTTCACTCCTATTGGCTTATTCAGTCCACAAGACAGCTCATGACAGCCTGTGTAAAGACCAGGAACGCCCAAGCTTCCTATTGGCCAAGCATGTGAAGCTTATGGTCCATAGAATTCAAAATAAGGCTCCTCCTTGTTTGACTTCACATGTGTGATGTATCTGACTGTAAACCCTAGTAGAAAACAGTCTGTCCTATTTAAATAAGAGGCAGAGACGATTTGTAAGCTCTAAGTGAGAATGGGGGATTTCCCCTCTCCTTCATGGAAATGAAAAACTAGTTCTTGAATCTGAAACTCTAATCTCTAAACACTTATTCTCTTAGTCTCACAGTCTCTTAATCTCATTCTCTTTAGTCTCTTAAACACTTAAACACTCTCATCAATCTTTGTTCTTAAATCACTTAGAACAAGCTCTCATCTTTCTCCATTGGAGTTTATACACACACACATACAGCCAGAGTAGAGATCTCTTTAAAAATCACAAAGGGAAGAAGGCAGTATCTAGCAGATGGATCTTCACAATCAAATACAAGGCTGATGGGCAGATTGAGAGGAAGAAGACTAGATTAGTAGCGAGAGGGTTCACTCAAACATATGGAGAGGATTACATTGAGACATTTGCACCAGTAGCCAAGTTACATACCATTAGAATTGTACTAAGCTTGGCAGTTAATCTTGGATGGGGATTGTGGCAAATGGATGTGAAGAATGCATTCTTACAAGGAGAACTTGAGGATGAAGTATACATGTATCCTCCACCTGGTCTTGAACATCTAGTGAAACGAGGGAATGTACTGAGGCTAAAGAAGGCTATCTATGGGTTGAAGCAATCTCCAAGAGCTTGGAACAACAAGTTGAGCACAACTCTGAACGGCCAAGGCTTTAAGAATTCAGAATTGATCATACTCTCTTTACCCTCACTACTCCCTCAGGTATGTTTCTCTCCTTGTGGATGTGGATGATAATCATTATCACAGG